>NW_004568023.1:0-1067 GCF_000260355.1 Condylura cristata | reverse complement strand
CTCCGGGGCAGGCGGGGATCGAACTCATGCGGAAGCAGCTTTAGCTTCTCAGTGCTGTGCTTTAACCCGCTGCGCCACCAGGGAGGGCCAGCTTGACAATTATTTTATGTGCAAAATGTTGCCAAAGCTTTGGTGTCTTTGGCTGCATCTACAGAGAGGCCTGTGCTCACTCAGGGATCGTGTCTGCCCTGGGCCCAGTGCCTGTCCCATGAGGTCCAAGCCCAACTTGCCTATTTCCTGCTCTGGAAAACACAGCCCTTGGGACTTGTTCCAAACCAGCAGCACTATCCACAACAGCCAAACAACCTAAGTGCGTCATGGCAGACAGGGGACTAAGAAGATGGGATTGTACACACTCCACACTAGAAACAGAGACTCTTGCCCTTTGTGACAACCTGGATGGAATTGGAGGTGATGATGCTAAGTGAAATAAACCAGACAGAAAGACAAATACGGGTGATTTCACTCATAAGTGGGATATTGAGAAACAAAACAAAGAAACTGAGAAAACTAAACTAAAACAAGACTAGAGTTGAGGCTATGGGGGGGGAGGGGTTGTAGGTGAGGGCAAATCAGAGAAGGGGACCCAGGGGTGTTCTGAAAGGGATATGGGTGCTCTGGTGGTGGGGGGGCGATGGCCATGACCCCTATGAGGTGTGGAATCTTCCCCTGAATCATAATGTTACTGCCCAAATAAAAATAAATGACATATGTTTTAAAAAAAGAATAGCCGGTTAATTTCTAGCTATTTTATTTGTTAAATTAAATTAATTTATTTTTACTGTGATATTTCGATACCCCATCATAGACCCACTGTCATGCACTCACCATCAAATCACCCGATTCCATCACCATAACCCATTGTGCTTCTTTCGCGCCAATGTTATTTTTTTTTAAAGATTTATTTATTTATACAGTACTGGGGTACAGGCCAGAGATGCGGAGGGTGAGAGGATTCACCAGAGACAGAGTGGGGAGCAGAGCAGGCAGATGGACGAAGCCCACTGCTGAGGGGAGCAGCGGGCAGGTCCGGAGAGGTCTGCCTGGCCCTGGGGTCACCTCCGGGG
>NW_004568022.1:0-2694 GCF_000260355.1 Condylura cristata | reverse complement strand
GACTTGGGTGAATTTCCATATCTAAAGACTAGATAGTAGGAAGTTTGAGTGGTTATTTAGAAGCTGAATAGAAGGCTATGTGAGGTAGTGTGATAAGATTTGGGTTTTCCTCAGTCTGGCAGTGAGAGTAACAGCCATTTGTTTTTATTAATCAGCCAGTTGTGTAATGACTTTTGACTTCAAAAGGAATTTCTCACCCTGGTGCAATACTTGCTTGTCAGGGCCAGGTAGCACCTTATGAGGCTGAGGCAATCCAATTGTAAGCTGAAGGTTGCTCAGAATATTTTGATATTATGATTATACAAAAAAGGGAAGACATAACATAAGTTAGCGTGGAATGTCTGATTTTTCAGATCATTCCCCTCCATCCATACCGTGTCTGTCGACAGAGGTTGCATAGCTTGTGTCATGTTGGCTTTAAAAAGATTTATTATGTGTCCCACTGCATGTATATCTGACATTTGTTTCCCAAATTGAGATGATTTTTTGCAAGTATTTATTTAATAAATTTTCTATGCCTTTCTTTTTCTATTCTCCTTCTGAGATCCCCATTATAGGGATGTTACTCTTCTCTTATGCTGTTTTTATTTTATTTATTTTTTTGTCTGTATTGTTATATATGTATTCTCCAGTAAATGGGCTTTTCATTGCTTCTGTTTGTTTGCTACTGAGATCCTCTTTAGTTTTTAAGCTAGGTATAGTTTTTATAAATTCATTATTTTTAAATATAGTTACCTCATATTGTTTCCTCATCTATTGTTTTATATCTTCTGCTATTTATTTGAGTTCCATAAACATTATTAGAAGTGCTACCTTGAACTTTTCTTCCATCACATTCTGCAGTTAGGCTTGATTGAGACTTCTCTTAGGGTATTTTTCTCCAATATTTATGGTATGCTCTTCTGTGTCCTCATTTTTAATTTTTTGTGGATTTTAATAAAGTTAGATTTTCAGACTGTTGTCTTTGCATAGTTGACGTAAGCAGAGGAACTGGTACCAGTAAGAGTTAGTAAGTATAGGGCTGTAGGATACCAAGAAATTATATCCAATAAACTCAGTAATTCAAGTTTCCTACTGTTTTGTGGGTACCAGAGTTCCACAGGGACTCCATTCTCTAGGTCAACTCTTTGGCCCTATTATGATATCCATACTAGGCTGTTTTTGGCCATTTTGGGTGATATAGACATTTTAATATTCTATTTATTTAGTAAAATTTTATGCCTTTCTCTATTACTGTGTTAACTTTATGTCTGGATGATCTAGGCATTGATATAAGTGGTGTGCTGGAATGTCCAACTATCATTGTGTTGCTCTCAGTGTATTGTTTTATGTTTGTGAATAGCTGTTTTATATAATTAGGTGCACCAGTGTTGGATGCATAAATGCTGATCACAAATTAAATATTCTTATTAATGTTCCCTTGCCCTTTATAGTGCCTGCCTTTGTCACTATTTTGGAGGCTTTATTGTGGAGGCTGAAAGTCAAATTTATCAGATATGAGAATAGCAGCTCCTGCTTTTTTCTCTGTATTATTGGTTTGAAGTAACTTAAATTTTTGTGTGTTTTTGCATTTTAAGTTAATTTCTTGTAGTCAGAGGATAGATGGGCCTTGCTTTTTAGCTCAATTTATCATTCTATGCCTTTTAATTAGTGGAGACTGAATTTTCACATTTAGAGTAATTATTAATATATGACAATTACTATCATTCTCTCTTTTATCTCTGGCTGTTTTATCATTGTGTTGTTTCTTTTTCTCTTTGTTTCTACCTGATTTTTATTTAGAATGCTTTGCCTGGTGGCTCTCTCAATTTCATCTTTCATTTTCTAAGTGTCTCTATACTGGCTTTTATTTTGCAGTTACTATGAGGGCTGTAATTACATTCTACATCTAAAGTAGCTCTTTATGTGCTAATATCAACTTATCACTTGACAATACAGATTCTGCCATTTTCTTCTCAGCTATTATTTCTGTAAAAAGTGTACTCCTTTATTTCTTCACCTTCTGAAGTAGCCATTATCCTTATACAGTCTCTTTTCATGCAATCTCATATTTACCACAGAGTTTCTTAACTTTTACTAAATATTACTTCTCTTTCTTTTTTTTTTTTGCTTGAGTCATTTGTACATATGTGTCTTTGAGTTCCAAAGTCTTGTCTTCTGCCTGTTTAATTCTGTTTAATAAGTGTTCCATATTTGTACAAATTTTACTCAATATCTCTTTTTGTGTGTTTTCTAAAATATCTTTACTATCTTCAGGGAATCAATCTTTTATTCCTGGATTTCGTTTTTACGAATTTCCCATCTGCCAGTGTTGGAGACCAGCTCCAACTATTGAGGTGTCTGGAGGCAAGACAGGCAGGACCCTAAGGTGGGAAGGTGTCGGTGAGCGGAGATTCCTAAAAAGGAGAGAAGGAGAAAAAAGGGAAAGGGGGGCGAGGAAGACATAGGAGTCAGAGTTGGGTGCAAGTCTTCCTGCTCTGCCTTCAGCAGAGGTTTATTTTATACATGAGGAGCAAGCAGTGGGATGACATCAGCACACGAACTGGGCTGAGAGATTACAATCACCTTTTTTTTTTTTTCTAAGAACAGTTTAGGGTCATATTGCCCTTTAACTGAGATATAACATTCTAAAATCACTTAAGGTTAAAAACAGGTACATAAGTGCACAAAGTTTATGACTAATATTACTATAGT
>NW_004568021.1:0-2644 GCF_000260355.1 Condylura cristata | reverse complement strand
CCGGGGCAGGCGGGAATCGAACTCATGCGGAAGTGGCTTCAGATTCTCAGTGCTGTGCTTTAACCCGCTGCGCCACCAGGGAGGGCCTGAAAAGTTTAGTTTTAATCATTATGAAGAATTCTATTCCACTTTTAAATTTAGGAACTTCTTTTATGAGCTGTATTTTTTCTAGTACCTGAATATAAAATTTAGGGCTATTCATACAGCTCTAAATCTAAGTCAAAGATACAGCAAGGAATGTAAAAATCTAGTAAGACAATAGGAAAACAGAAACAACACATTTTTATGTATGGAGCCAGAGAGTTACAGCTGAAAAAAAAGAAGCATAATTACCTGAGCTCAGTGTGTCAAAACTCAGTTGGCCAGAATAAACAATTAAAAATACAATGATCTTACTTTTTGTAAATAGGATACAAAGTTTTTAAATCACAAGTTCACTTTTTAGATATCATATGCACATACATATTAATCATGCCTCATGAGCAGTGGCAAGCAATAACTTGATAGCTAAGATTTAACCCCTGTGCCATCAGGGGAACCTTCTTCCCCCCCACCCCACCCCCACACACATTTTAGATATAAAAAAGCAGAGTTTACATTCTGGAAAATGAGCTAGTAATATGTCGTTAAAATAGGCCCTCCTACTGATTTGTTTGAAACCTCAAACAGGCTGATGCTAGTGGCTTTCAATCTCAATTGTTCATCACAGTTTCTAAAAATAAAGGATGATGGGGGGTAATTTTGAGCCTTTCACATGTTTGGTCAGATAGAAAACAGGAAACTCAGGAACAAATAATGGCTGTATAATAAATCACTTAGGTGGCCAACCCTCTCTTATGCCTGAAAGGTTCAAGTTGGAATTTCAGTGGGCTTCAATTTTACTTGACCCACTTCATCTGTTTCCACTAGATATGCCAGTTTAATCACTAAAACCATTGAATGAACTATAAGTCATCAGACTATAAAATATATACCGACAATTTTAGGAACTACATTTAATCCACTTTCTACCTATGTAATGAGGTTTTGCTACTTCCTTTTTTGAGAGGTGAAAAGCTAAGCTATTTTGACTAATTTGCATAGTACCTATATGACCATGTAAATCTAGTTTCTATTTAAAAATACTCAAGTCTAATGTAATTAGGATTGAGGAATACATACTTTCTCAATTTTTCCCTCTCAATCATCCTCAGCACATACCTCAATATTGTTAAAGTTCAGAATTAGATAAAATATGTCAAAAATGGGATTTTCTTCAAGGAATATTAAGAAATGAGGAGAGAAAAAACTAAAAGAATATCTGACAAACATCTCTCTCATCTCATTTCTATGTCAACAGCATATTTTGATCTTTAGAAAGGCCAGCACATCACATAACCTTCTGTAAGTCAATTTCATTAGTCCATTACACACATAAATACACTTGCCATTTAATTAAAAAGCAGGAGATGTACAATTCCAAAAAGAAACATAAGAGTACACCATTTTTGAATGGCATGACAAAAAAAATCTTTATGGAGGAGGTGACAGAACCAGGCTTGATTTTACCACACTAAGCTAAGATGTAATGTCTTCTAAGCTAAGGACTATGTAAGTGTATGTATAGTATGTAATAGGGGAAAATATTGTTCAACACTCATTTGAAGTAATAGCAAATATAAACTAAACCTATAAAAAGAAATTTTGTGCAGAGTTGGTACTTGTCTCAGAAATACTAGTTAGAGACCTAATATGACATTTTAGGTTTCCTTTGAGATCAGTTTGAACACTAAATTTAAATCTAGACATTTATTGAGAACTGTGAAGAACATTTTGAATATAAGATTGTTATACTATGTGTCATCAAATAATGCTACTTGTGTGATTTTAAAGAACAAGCTTAAGAACAGTCACAGTACCATTATTTTTCTAGTTAGATTTAAAATGTAAAGCTATGAATTAGATAATCACTTGAGAATCTTTCTGTCTTTATGACCTAGGAATAACTTATCTTTCTGATCTGTTTCTTTTTGAATGTGAAATGTCTCTGATACAGCAGAGCTTAAATGTTCCATAAACATTTCTCTATTGAAAATCTGCATATACAAAAGGAAAGCAATGAAGAACTACTGTTAGGGTCAGAGAACTAGATTACCACGAAAGACAGAGCATCACACAAGAATGCAAACCTCAAGGCAGAGTTTATTGGGCTGGCTAGCCAGGGTTAAGCCGTTCCCTGTCGGACAGGCAGGACCGAGGGTTCAAGTGAGACCCTGACCAAAGGAATGTCAGGGAATATATAGGCCTTACTGGCCTTTACATACGTCACAGGGCCCATATACGTCATAGGGCAAATTTAGGACCCATGCAAATTCAACTTAGCAAATGGATTCAAAGATTAACAGATGTCACAGCCTGGGTCACAGTTCAACCACCCAAGGACAGGTTTCCAGGAATAGATGTCTTATTTCCTGGTGCCTCCAGTCCAATCAGCCTGGGCCACACCATTCCCATTATCCAATCAATTTAAATATACATTGTCCCTCTTCAACCTATCCTGCATTCTGGGGGTGGGGGGGTGGGGGGGTGGTGGTAAGGGTGGGTGCTTGCCTGGGCTAGTTTTGCTCAGGCCTGCGTTACTGTTACTTCCTCCATTCCTTCACTA
>NW_004568020.1:0-2676 GCF_000260355.1 Condylura cristata | reverse complement strand
CCCTAATCTCTTCTCAAGACCCAGAATGGCTCTAAACAAGGCCCTTGGCCGCCCCCCACCTCCCAACCCGGCTTCCAGCAAACCGCTCAGTTGCAAGGATGAGAGTCGCCTACTGTCAAACGACATTTTCTACTCATGGTCACAGTAACCGGGTGCAGGCGTTTTCCCCCACTTCATGGAGGAGCAGAGTGATGGAAGGTATGGAAAGAGCAAGCTGAAGGTATTGGCTGCGCAGGGATGATGGGGAAGGACGTTTCCTAGGTGGTGTGCAAGAGTCCAGATTGCTTCCATTGTGTACCGGAAGCTCTCACCCCCTTAAGAGAAAGAAAATGACCTGCAGAAACAGCAGCTCCCCGGAAGTAGGCAGCCGGCAGCCCAGGTATTCTCCCCACTTGGGGCAGAAGCCTGGGGACCTGGGCGTGGCTCTAGCCCCTGACTGCCCTGTGGAGAAGCCCCTTCCCGCAGCTGAGCTGCTGGGGTTGCATTGAGCAGCTTCTCCCAACCCTGAATCTCACCTTTGGGCAACCCCCGTCCCACCTACCCCACCCCCCAGTCAGAAGGGCCACCATGGACCGCATAGGAAAGTGGATACCCTGCTACCCTTTACTAGAGTCTTCTCCCACCCAGTCCCAGGGCCGCCAGCCAGCAACCACAGTGCGCTGCTCAAAATCAGAGTTGCTCAGGAAGGAAGAAATTGGATAACAAAAAAAGCAAATTCAAAAAGCCCCTTCTGTTTTCTGGCCTCGGGGGATAGCACAAGTTTAATGCTTCAGGATGACCACTTTTTGCTCCTCAGAACCTCTCCCACCCGAGAAGGGCCAGCGCAGTTTCCACTGGGGTGACCAGCTTGTCCTTGGTGTGTCTAGCTTTTATTTCATTTTATTATTATAATTTATAATATTTAGGTGACTTTTTAAAACATGTATTTATTATACATACAAGAACTGGGTTGTGGTGCCGGGGGGTGGAGGGGGTGAGAGGTTTCACCAGAGACAGGGTGGGGAGCAGAACAGGCAGATCCACGAAGTACACTGCTGAGGGGAGCAGCGGGCGGGTCAGGAGAGGTCTGCGGCGCCATGTGGTCACCTCCCAGGCTGGGGATCAAACCAGTGCTACAGTGGTTGTGGCTAGCTTCGGGGTGCTGCACTTCAGCCATTTGTGCCACCAGGGAGGCTCCCATCTCCACTCTTTAAAAACCTATTGCACTGACAGGAACTGCTGTATCACACTCTTCTTGGGCTTTAGAGGGGACACTGGGGATGCCGCTGTCACAAAGGGTGATTGCCAGGTGGTTTCCCTCCCTCCTGCCAGTACTGTCCTGGGGGTGCAATCTTGGGCGTCTGCCCACGGAATTTCTGGTTGAGCCACCATAACCTTTCCCAGGAAGAGGAACTCAGTCACTGCTGTGTCCCCACTGTGAGGCCTATAGCCCTCAATGTTCATGGCCTTTGTAGCCACACCCCACAAATGGGGCCACCTCAAGGCAGCAAGAGGAAGTCCAGGCCTGTTCTCCAGCCCCAAGAGCCCACCCAGAGGCAGAAGCCTCTAGAAACTTTAGGAGCATGTCTGTCTCTTTTATCAGGAGGCCCAGAACTCAGAAATACCTGGAGTCGCACATTCTCCCTCATAGGCATTGAGGCTGGGAAGCCTTGTCCTTCCTCCTTAGCCAGCCCCTCCTCCCGGCAGCACAAGCCAGCTCCGACCAGCTCAGTGAAGGAAGATCCAGTTAAACACTCCATGGGTTGGCTCTTTGAGCCAACGGCAGCACCCACAGCATACAGCCACCAGCCCGGCCACACTGCCCACAAGACCCCGGAGAGAACGCCGTCATCATCACTTCCACCAGTGCACAAAACCCTCTGCACCCTTGACCACGCATCGGAATGCGCCGTCCATCCTGGAGACCTCTAAGCCCAGTTTTTCAGCTTCTAGCCCCAACCCTGCACCCTGCTTTCAGTAACCGTAGTCCAGACCTTGTGAGACTTCATTGTGTTGTGTAAGCTGAACTGCTTTAACAACTAGATCCAGAATGGAACGACCTTACACAATAGAGGTGTTTTCTTTTTTCACGATAAGATCTAGAAGGTTCCACCCCAGGTTGATGGGTTAGGCGTGGGACGCAGACCTGGGGGACCTGCCATTGTCAACACCAGGCTCCCAAGCCAGCCCCCAGCAGCCAGGAGGGACGCAGGGAGGGGTCTGCGTGGGCGGTTTTGGCCTGACCCGGAAGCAGTTCCCCCATGAGCCTCTGGCTCCAGCACCCGGCTTTGGCCACACCTAACAGCGAGGGAGGCTGGGACAGAGGGAGCTGTGAGCCCAGGAGGCGGGAGAATGGATGGCCATGTCTCTACAGCCAGTGGTCTCTGCCAAACCAAGCTTTCTGAAAGCCCCAGCTTTCTCCTTACTGTGATTTCTGTTTTCTGTTGACTCAAAAAGGAAAGTTAGCGCTCTGAGTTACACACACACACAAATACACACATTTGTATCAAGCCCTGTGGGACCAGCTGCTATTACTGATCTGATGATAAGGGGATGGAGAAGGGAAAGAGGCCATGTTACAAACAACTTGAGGGAACTGTGGGGCGAATATCACCATTCTAAAATCCTCCTTCTGCTCCCCCACTTGCCTGGAAGTCTGATGGTTCGCCTGGCTGCTGGACGCTCCATTCGCTCTCC
>NW_004568019.1:0-2666 GCF_000260355.1 Condylura cristata | reverse complement strand
AATGAATTAAAATTTAGAAACTTCAATAAATATATTTATTCAGACCAATGAAATTTTATAAGGATTTTTTAATTTTTTTCTAGTTTCTATAAAGCTGAAGAAGAACTATTGGCCAACATTAGCAACAAAAGGTAAGTAATTGTTTTCAAAATATCAATGTTAGTACAGTTAATTTTTAATATACCTCTTACTCTAAGCAGTAAACATGTCTCCATATAAAATTTCTGTACGTGACTCCCTGTGCATGAACATTCTTTTATCTGTGAACTGAACACCTGTCTCGGTCTCCTTTTCTCAGTCTCCATCTCTCTCCCTGCAGGCTCACCGGCTCCTCCCGAGAAGCGCATAGCTGGGGTCTTGGGACTCACCTGCCTTGTGTTGATATGCTTTATTGTGTCAGTGATTGTTAAAACTCCAGGTAAAATTATGGAAGATTATAATGGACTTTTCACATAACTATTGTCAGTACCTTTAAATATTTCATAAGTGGAATAGAACTATTATGTTATATATGGGTTTAGGTAAATGTTAAATGTTTAATCATAGCTTCTCAAAATTATAAATATACAGAATGACTGTAGACATTATTTTATATCGATTCAGATCTCATGATTCAAAGTCACATTTTAGGAGACTGAGAGAACCTATTGAAAACTATGAAATAATATTTGAGAATTGGTAACCACGTACTGGAGCAGATGGGAAATTTGACTCTGAATTTTTGTGAAATTTACCCAAAGATTTATTCTTGTATTAGTTTTCAGGAAAGTCATCTTTATTATAGTTTATTACTATAACTCTACCAACATACATTTCTAACTTATAAATATTGTAGTATTGATTATTACTTACTTAAAACACTAATAATATTTACAAGAGTTACTTTGGTTTTTTCTAGATACCAAAAATTCAGAGCAGGGTGATTTATCCATAGAAAAAAAGAACCAGAAAGGTACATGATGATTTCCAATATTCTGATGGTAATAGAGTTTATACTGTATAAATGTTAGGCTCTGTAAAAAGAGTAACACATTTTCTGGTAGAGTATACATTATAAAGGCAAATGATGAATGTCCATGAGTAATGATAACTGGGGTCATCATATCCAAGATCAGGAAGAAACTTCACTGGCAACCTCCACATCCATGTGACCAGTTGGCTCATGTCCTGCTGCTATTATATGATAGAAACAATTTACTACTAAAACATGGCTTCATTTACTGATTGTCAGGACATACACAGTGGACATTTCTGGTTTGAATTTGGTTTCTATCTGGGCATAAACTATAGCATGAGAGGCTGCCCCTTCTGTGTGTGTGTGGTTTGTACCCACTGTGTGTGTGTGGGGTGTTATGTCTGTGGATGTTCATATCTCAGCATTTATATGTTATGTCTTATTACTACAAATAATTTTAGGTAATAATTCAAAATCTCCAGAGTACAGTTGCGGCTCTTGCCCACAGGGGTGGTTCACTTACTCCAGCAGCTGCTATTACTTTAGTGGTGAGAGAAAGAACTGGAATGAGAGCGTGACCGCCTGTCAGGGAAACAACTCTCAGCTGCTCTACATAGACAGTGAGGAAGAAAAGGTAAGAAATTCAGTGTCCCAAACACCTCATAGAAGATTTATTCTGGTCAATTTTGTATTCATAGACTGATACATATTTTTGTACATAACTGTAGTTTAAAGTTTGTGTAATACTCCATTGTTTGACTCTAGTATTTTATTAATATTTCTGGACGTTGAGTGCACACTTGAAAAGCCCAGTGCATGGCTTTCATAGAGAACCTTGTTTCCCAGATGTACATATTTAAATAGACATTGTCGTTTCATACATCAAGTAAAGGCGAGCATATTGTGATCAGACAGGTTAATCAACATGTGAATGGAAATTGTAGAGCAGATCATGTCTAGAAGTCCCATGCTTCTCGCACGCAGATGCCTGTCTGTTCTCTCTTCACTCCTGCTGTCTGGGTATCTAACCACTGACATGTGATTTCATGTTGGGAGCCAGGGGCGTGTGCTCTTGGGGCTTCAGTCCTGAGCCCACAGCCAACCCTGCAGGATGACCTGAGAAGGCAGCAGACAGTCGGTCATGAGGCTTAGACAGATGAAGTCTCCTTGTTGTGACCTTCAAGGTAGAACATGAAGCTCAGCAAGGAAGTGCCCCTTCCTGCTGTTGCCAAGTGGCACCTCCTGGTACCAGCAAGGTGCTAATGTTGCCAATGCATCACCTTGCCCGCCCTCCCCTTGCCCAGTAGAGTGTAAATAAGTAAGTTTGCGGAGCCAATATTGGGTCTCTGCATCCTGACAGCCCTCAGTCTCAGCTTTCACTAGCACTTCTGCCTGCCCTTAACCTCCCCATTCTCCTTCAGATCTTGCTAGACTGGGCGCCCATGACAAGGTCATCTGGGGGATGGCGGAGTCTGGGCTGCTGGCCCCTAACAATTTCAAGATTTGTGTTCTTGTTTGTATGCTTAAATGCATATGCATTTGTTCGTGTCTCATCACTCCCCTATAATTCCCCAGTAACCCTCTGCAGGATTGCATTTACCTGCTATTTGCTAATTTTTACTGCAGACTTTTGATGCAATATTTTAATATTTACTCTCTTAAAAAGTAACAGAGGTGGCATGTGACTGCCATCTTCTCAGAGATAAAGGAG
>NW_004568018.1:2725-3518 GCF_000260355.1 Condylura cristata | reverse complement strand
AAAAAAAAGAACCTATTAAACTTATCCCCTAAGGGAAATGAAAGACCACAAGGAGCAGTCAGTCAAAATCAAGGAATGCTAGTGTTAGTCAAAATCAAGCCTGATTAAAAAAAAAAAAATCTGTTAGAACCAGAGTGAAAACAGTATCCAGGTATTACTAGAAATCCAGAATGAGAGAGCATAGGAAGATAGCTAGGTTGCTATTATTTAGAAAGCTCAAAGTGTTCAGAGGCCAAAAGCTTGACATAAGGTAAACAAACAGGTCTACCCCTGCTCTGACTAGGCAGCTCTGAGGTGGAAGATATTCATGACAGGGTCTACCTGGGCAGTCTGTTTTCACCCCTGTTCAGATGTGCATCCCTTAATATACAAAAATATCTGTGGTTGGCCCTCCCTGGTGGCACTGCCAGTTAAAGTGCAGCACTATAAAGCTAGTCACAGCCACATCAGTGCAAGTTCAATCCCCAGCCAGGGAGGTGACCCACATGGCCCAACAGACCACTCGTGACCCACCCGCTGCTCCCCTTAGCAGTAAATTTCAGTCCATCTGCCTGTTCTGTTCCCCACTCTGTCTCTGGTGAATCCTCTCACTGCCCCTGTACCTCTGGACTGTACCACAGTTCTGTATGCATAAATAAATAAATTTTTAAAAAAAGAAAAATATTTGTGGTAATGCAGATGACAGAGGTGAGATCCCATAAATGAATAGATAGTAGGATGACAATATCATTATCAAAGATAACATTATGGAAAATGTTGCGTTATAAAAATCGGAAAATGTGGTATATAAAAA
>NW_004568018.1:0-485 GCF_000260355.1 Condylura cristata | reverse complement strand
AAAAAGGAAAAGAAAAAAAAAAGTACCCACAGAAGAGGACTAAAAAGAATTTTGAATAAACTTACTATTTGAGTGGCTAGAAAAGAAAAATGATGATATGATTGATCTTGGGAAGCAGAGTTCTAGAAATGTGCAAAAACCAGGGAAAAATGAAAGAAAGGAAACATGAGTAAAGATGAAAGGAATTCTTAACAGCAGCATTCAAACACAGCAGAGAGGACAAACTGAATAAATATTGCAAATAAAAAGTGCCATTAGGGTCTGCCAATTAGAAATCACTGATTACAGCAGTAAGAGCAGAGTTAGGTAAATGCTCAAAAGAAAGCAAGGTTTCTGTGGGTTGAAAAGTTAATAGAGGGCAGTGAAATTAAGCCATCAGGTGAATTAACATCTGAACTTAGGTGTCCTTGCAAGAATGTCCACTCCAGTGACACTGTCTCTCTTCCTCACTACGAATCTGGTTTTCCAGCAATAGGACTCTAATT
>NW_004568017.1:0-2715 GCF_000260355.1 Condylura cristata | reverse complement strand
CACACACCTCCTCTGAAACATCCTATATTTTCAAATATGAGTCAAGCATTGTAGTTCAAAAGGCTTCCTGAAGCTTTTCTTGTGAGTAGGACTTCTAGCAGCTCTTTGAAATCTCATCTTCATCTCCAAAGTTTCTGATTAGATTTTGATCATTCTTATTGTGGTCCCTTGAACATAAGGAACAGTTGAATTCTCACTACTTTGCAAACTCCTCATTTGTAGTCCCACAGTTTGACTATGAGTCAAAAAGTAAATACTTTTGTTTCTATCTTATCAAGCATTGCCTGTGCATTAATCCTTTTATATGGCTTAACATTAACTATCTCAAAATCAGACAATGACAGTACAAAATGGAATGATGTAAGCCAGTATCTCTGAAGGACAGAGATGAAAAAGTCTCCAGGAGAATCTCAGGGATTTAATCCAATACATTAAGGCAATCATCCTTCATGACCACTTCAAATTAACTGCAGAGATACATCATGCATTAGGCAGCAATGACATTCATCACCACAAACACAACAACAACAACAAAAAAAGATAAAATTCACACGGTCATAAACACCAAAAATGCATTTCACAACATTCCACACCCATTTATTTGAAAGCTTCTATTAAATTGATAATAAAAGGGACATATCTCAGTATAATAAAGTTCATATAGAGGAATCTACAACTCACTGGTGAAAAATTGAAAGTTCATATAGAGGAATCTACAACTCACTGGTGGACATATCTGTCTTGAACAGGAACAAGACAGATATGTCCACTCTCTGATATTCAATGAAGAGATAGGAAAAGGAATCCAAATACGAAAAGAAGTGAAACCATCACTATTTGTAGATGACATAATAGTATACCTAGAAATCCCAAAAAACTCTATCAAAAGGAACTGGAAGTAATAAAATAATTAAGTTGACAGGTTACATAAACACACACATATGCTTGTTTCACATGCAAATTCAAGTAATCTCACAAACCCGATATGTCCATTTTTCAGTGAACACAAGAGCTGTCCTGTGTCTACAGTTTTTTAACCTAGTGCCTCTCAAACAGTGGTCTGGCTAGGTGTGGGCTGATGTCAGTGCCCAGAGCGTCACTGATTAAGGCATTTTGCAGAATCTCCGACTCCCCACATCTGTGGCCCTTTCCTCATTTCTGAAGTGTTCCTTTCAGGAAGATCACAAAAAAGGACCTTCTGGGTCAGACTCATCATGGGTCTCTCTCTACCCAAAACACACAAGTCATTAAACATCCAGGTGCTGAGTCCCATTAGCTCAGGTGGACTTGCTCGTCAGCTCAGGTTTGACCAGCGGTCTACTCAGTCCTGCCCAGAGGCTCCCAGCCCGGCCCCATCACCTCAGCTGAGAAGCTGCCCCAGACACCAACCACAGCAAGGCACCTGGGAAAAGTGCTCGGGAGCCCGGCCTCCCCCAGAGGTCACCCCTCTCAAGCACCCTGACCTTGGGCGCCATGTGGGACTTTGCTCTGGAACCTCTACTCACCCTGACTCCTGGTCTGTGATCTTCAGGCAAAAATGCTCGTGCCCACCTCACCGCTGCTTGGCCAGGCTTGTGTCCTGAATCATGATGTTCTGTTCTTTCCTGAGAAAAGATGGTCTAATTCTTTCCCTTCCCAGGAGTCTCTCACATGACCGGGGGAAATCAGAAGAAACAGAAGACAAAATTCTGTGGCAGTGAGTCTGACCCAAGGGCTTCTTACCTTCCTGATGGTTCTGGTCCTCCTAAGTGGTGGTGAGGACGGAACACGCTGGAGAAAGAGAAGTAGCAGGATGTAGATTCCCACCCCACAAAAGAAAGTGAAGATGGTATCAGTTACCCAGCTGTTGCAGCTGGAGTTCGACCAAAAAGCCAAAGCGCTCTTCAGAGACAGGGGATAATTCTCCATGACCTGAGTTGTACAGCTGCTCTTGAGTAACTGAACCCTGGGGGTGCATTCAGGGCCTAAAAACACAGGCCCTGGTCATAGAGCTGGGACCTGGTCACAAAGGCCTCCTGAGGGCAAGGGGGTGAGTGTCAGAGCAGGAGGCAAAATCCCAGCCCCTCCACAGTTTACCCCCAACCCTTTTGCTGAACTTTCAATGCTGCCCCCACCCTGTCAGAGAGTCCTTGGTCATTTTACTAATAAAGTGGACTCAGGTGTCTCCTGGTTCCTTTGCCATTGCTACTTGAGTTCCATCAATTTCATATCTTTGGAAGTCTGGGATTATTTCTGGAATTTTAACTTATTTTTCAGTGAACTATATAGTCTTAGGACAGTTTGAAACTCCAACTTTCTCCCATAAATTGTTTGGCCTTGGATAGACGCAAACAATTAAAAAAAACAAAACAAAACTATAAACGTTTTTTGCAGTTACTCTGCATTCTCTTTAATCAACAAGGCTAATAGATAGCTGAATAATTATCCATACTTACAAAGCTAAAGACCTAGAAAATCTATATATTCAAACCTTCTATATACATATTCATGAGTTTCTATTTTTTTAACTATTTATTTATTTTTAAAGATTTATTTATTTGTACATACAGAACCGGGGTACAGGCTAGAGTCTCAGGGGCGGTGAGAGGCTTCACCAGAGACAGAGTGGGGAGCAGAACAGGCAGATCAACAAAGCACATTGCTGAGGGGAGCAGCGGGTGGGTCAGGAGAGGTCTGCCACACCATGTGGTCACCTCCGGGGCAGGCGGGGCAGGC
>NW_004568016.1:0-2697 GCF_000260355.1 Condylura cristata | reverse complement strand
AAAAAAAAAAAAAAAGTATTAGTGACATAAGATAAATAAAAAGATTGCATATCTGTGATATACAATAAATGAAGAGTCATTTGCAAACTGCTTCATAGGGTAATATGTGTTGAAATATATGTCACATTTTTTAAAGGCTGCGCACAATTAAACATTTTTAAAAAGTATATAAAATATCATTTTCTTGGAGGGTTTACAAATTTTCAGTCTGTTACATTTATATAATAAAATATTTCACCTTTTCGGACCGTCACATCCTCAGAGAGAGGGCAGCTAGCAGTTAACATGTAAACAAACTGCTTAACTGGGAGTCATCCATTAAAATAAAAATTTGATCAGGTACTTCTGAAGTTTTTCACTGGAAAAGCCCACTATGTTTCCCAAGCAGAAAGCAGACATTCCGAGAAACAGGGGGCCATTTTGCAGGCTGGAGCTTTGAGCGGCTGTGGGTCCTGTGGGATGCTTGTACTTTAGAGAAGAACATCTGGGCAGGAGCCCGGCTAAAGCGTTGAGTCCAGTTTTACTTCCTTAGGCAAATAGGTATCAAACAACCTACTCTGTGCAGACAGGCTGTGGCTGAGCTGTGGTCACAGCGTCTGGGTGACAAGGGTTAGCCCCCAGGCACAGGGGTCAGGGAGCAGGGACGCCGGGCTGGTGGCCTCACGGTGCGGGTCAGTGTGTGGTGTCTCCAGTTCCCAGGCAGGGATGCACTGTAACAGCACCTGTTCTGCTACAGGGTCTCATTAGAAGTAATTTATATTATACTGAGATTAGCGATATTTAGCCCCTCCCCCCCCAATGTGATTATTTTTATCTTAAGCTGCCAGTTGCAAGGTCTCTTGTTTCTTCAAAGGATTTATGCCTTTTTTGTTTATACTATCTACTCTTATTTTCTCTCAGTTTTCTGTTTGAAGTTAATCCTTCTTACCAGAATGGAAGCAAAAAATGAATGGGATAGTTCTTCCTCCTCTGGTATCTGTTAACTTTACAGGGTCAGCTTGAGGGAGCATTCTTTCACTTGCTTTAGTTTTCTAGAGGTTTCCAGATCTAATTCTATCTAAAGGCAGATTATTCTTCCTTGAGCTTAATACTGCTCATCAGTTTCTGTTCGTGTCTTTAGATCCTTTGGGTGAGAAACAATGGGTGAGGGGAAAGAATATTGAACAGCCCTGGTTCAAATTCTTCTCCCAGGTGTAGGCTATAGGGTAAAATATTTTAACCTGACTCTGTCTTCTCACCTGTAAGATGGGTTCAAGGACAGGAAAATATAATGCAAAGCTCTTTCACCATAATAAAGTATAATTATAAAATATTCTCACATATATTGATGCAACCCACATATAGTCAAATGGACTTAAACATGTACATGAAGATGCATGTATGTATACAGATCTTTGTGTGGGCCTGATTAGAACCCCTTCTTTCTATTACAAAATAAAAGACTTTCAGAGTCCTTTCTTGCAGAAGAAATGGCAGTGGGCATAGGAACAACGATATACGCACTTCCACTGGGGGGCAGTGTTGCAGTGGTGAAGCGCTCAGCGACCGTGTGCCAGACTTCCTGGAACTGGAGACTCTGGAGACTGTTTCCCTGGATTCCTTGGGCATCTTTGGGGAAGTACATTTAACCTCTCTGAGCCTCACATTCCTTATTTGTAAAATGGGGTCACCTCGTAGGATTGTCATAGGATTAAGTGATTTAATACATGTAAGGCACATCAAACAGTGCCTAACACAAGTAAAAATTCAGTAAGTATGAGGTATTATTAATGGCGGGACACAGAAAAGGCAGCAATTTAGACTTTCCTGTGCTTTCTGAGCCATAGCTATATGAGAAGGTCATAACTCTTATCTCCAGATCCTTTGAAATGTTTGCCTAAAGTCTAGAGCTTGATAGCGTTGCGCTAGCCATTGCTTTTCCTAGCTATCGGTGTGGAATTTAAATTTGCTTTTAGTAAATAGAGCATGTTATTTATTTAGGATTTAAAAGAATAAACCTAACCTAAAAGTCATTTATCATAATAAGTGTATTGAAGAAATTAGATGGCATTATTTTTAAATACCACATGGAGTGGTACAAACAGCAAAAGTAAAAATTCAATATAAGAAAAATGCATATATGAATTATCTATTTCGTGGAAATAGCAGATTTGAAATTAACAGGTTGTTTTCATGATACAAAATAATACCACTTGCATTTTTCCCTATAAATGTAATCAGAGATGTGTATACAAATTTAAGTATTACGTTCATTTTGACTTGCTCTCTAGAAACTTGAGCAATTTTTCAGTACATTGTGGGGTAGTCACATAGTAGAATGGCTCAGAATCAAAATCATATAATATTTAATAACCTAAAAGTATTAGCGACTGGGCCCTCCCTGGTGGCGCAGCAAGTGGGGACGCAGCAGGTGGGGACGCAGCATTGCAAGTAAGCAGCAGCCGCCTCAGTGTGAGTTCCATTGCCTCACCTGGTGGTAACCCACAGGGTGCAGCAGATATCGCCTGACCTGCCCGCTGCTCCCCTCAGCAGTGTACCTTGTCAATCTGGCTGACTCTGGTGACTCCTCTAAAACTCACCTCTGGCCTGTACCCCAGTTCTGTATGCATAAATAAATCTTTAAAAAAAATAAAGTATGGCCCTCCCTGGTGGCGCAGCGGGTTAAAGCACAGCACTGAGAATCTAAAGCCGCTTCTG
>NW_004568015.1:0-2721 GCF_000260355.1 Condylura cristata | reverse complement strand
GGTGGTTTGGGCGAAGGCGAGTAGAACATATACACATATGAAAAATTGGAATTTATCAAAGGAGAGCAATGAGGAATGTTACAAGTGGATATCTGCCGTCGGAGGACCATACTTGCCTTTGGGTTATTTGCATCAAACAAACCAGTTGAAAGTCCAATCAGCAAGGAATTCTTGCTTTTAGTTTTTGGTGGTGAATCAGAGCGAGACCGAAGTGGAATGGATTCTTCTGGTGAATATGAAATTGACTGATTTTGAGAGTCTAAGTTCAAGTGTTCAGAATGAATCACCTTATGAAAAAATGGTTCTGGTTGCATAGATTTATCTACAGCACATTTAGAGTGCTGAGAATCATCCATTTCAGGTTCTGTGGCATGAAGGAAAGATTATATGATAAGTCTGTAGAGTACTTAAAGTTCTCAGTAATACTGAAAACACACAATATTTAATATAAATTTCACCAAAAAAGCCCTCTGTTTTCTCAGAAAACAGTATCAGACTATACATATTACCGTATAAATGATGATTAAGAGGATATAATGTTTTATTTTTACAAAACAGTTTTAATATTATAGTTATAACATAGAAATTCTAAAATATATATGGAAATGTAAAAATACATACATTATTTAGAAACATATTTAGTTCTAGTTTATCTCTATTCCTAGAAATTAGACAGGAGAAAATGGCATTTCTTATATTTTAATTAACATTATTAAAAAATGAATAATTTATCTAATGTGTTTATAGACTTGCTAAGAAAGTCTTTTCATTTTGTACATTTGATAAAATAAGTGACAAAAAATTTTATTGTTCATGCCAGGCTTTATGCAAATTCCAGTGCTCCATGTCTGTTATATTTTTTAAAGGAATGTTCTCACATGTTGTCCAAATAAAATAGGTGCTAACAACCTTCCACAAAGTAATTAGATTAATATGATGATGCTTACCTATATCAACTTTGCTGGGTTGATCCACATTTCTCAAAACTCCATTTTCAGAAACTTCATTTTGCTGAATGGTGATCCTATTTTCCAACCTATCACAAATGGATATACCGGGAAATTCCAGTTATTTATTTATGAATAAAAAAGCACTCCCAAATTAAAAAATAAATAAATGGAATACTAGTTCACTAGCATCCTGTGATCCCTCTTTCAAGTATTTTTCTCATTTGTATGCTTACTTGTCTAAGTACATTCTATTTTGTGCCCTATTCAAATTTTTACTGGTCATAATCACGCATAAGTAGCTTCAATGATTCCAAAAGCACAGCCCCTAGATATCAGGAACACATGGAAACTTGTTAGAAATGCAAATTCCCAGGCCCTACCATGGACCAATTAATAAAGACTTTGGGGACTAAGGCTCAGCATGTTACTTTAATAAATCTCAAACTAATTTTAATGCTTGACAAATTTGAGAATCACTTTAAACAATCAAAGTGTTCCTTAATAGTGTAGGATATAGAACTATTGTGATTTGTTAATGCTATGAAGTATGTGGTTTATAAAAATGAAACAGAAATCTAAATTAAGTAAGCTTTAATTTGCAACCAACCTGTTTTAAATGATATTAGATTTTGAAAACCTAGTATGTAGTAAGGAAAAAGAACAGAGTGATATGCATGAAAATCTTTTAAATCTTAAAGAAGTATATTAAGATTCAGGGCAAAAATCAAAAAGAACTCATATTTTTATTTTCAATACATTTGGGAATTAAATCCATGTTACATTGTTTTTAAACAAAAATGTAAATATTGGAGGAATATATTCTAAAAGGTGCCAGAGAGTTATTTCAGAGAGTCTTGTCTTACTGGCAATTGTTATTTTCCTAATACTTTTTTTAAAAAAAGATTTATTTATTTGTTCATACAGAACTGGGGTACAGGCCAAAGGCTCAGGGGGCGGCGAGAGGGCTTCACCAGAGACAGAGCGGGGAGCAGCAGGCAGGTCAGGGGAGGTCTGCCACGCCATGTGGACACCTCCGGGGCAGGCGGGAATCGAACTCATGAAGAAGTGGCTTTAGATTCTCAGTGCTGTGCTTTAACCCGCTGCGCCATCAGGGAAGGCCCAGATGTGATTTCTTATTTGTATTTTTAAATTTTCTATAATCTTCTAAATTCTTAACAAGAAAAAAGATGATTACATACATAATTTTAAATATTGCCAGTGTGAACTAAGGCTTGAAAAACTGTTACCAGGAAGAGCATAGAAACATCTATGACTCTTTCTACATAGGTATTAGGCAAATTGGCACTTTTATCTATTTAAGTATATCCAGGGCCTTCCATGGTGGCACAGGGGGTTAAAGCCCAGCACTAAGAAGCTAAAGCCACATCAGCATGAGTTTGATCCCCACCCCAGCGGTGATCCACATGGTTTGGCAGACCTCTCCAGGGCCGCCTGCTGCTCCCTCAACAGTGGACTTCATTGATCTGCCTGTTCTGCTCCCCACTCTGTCTCTGGTGAAGCCTCTCACTGCCCATGCACCTCTGGCCTATACCCCAGTTCTGTATATATAAATAAATAAATATTTAAAAAAGAAAAAAAGTATATCCACTAGGTTTAGTCTCAAACTAAAAGTGGAAGTGGGGTCACGCAAATACTAAAAAAAAGTCGTAAACAGACAGTAAACAAAAGCTTTGTTGTTAGGTGGGGCTGAGGGAGGGAGGCAGCAGGGTAGAGGCAAGGGTGGTTTGGGCGAAGGCGAGTAGAACATATA
>NW_004568014.1:3588-4176 GCF_000260355.1 Condylura cristata | reverse complement strand
GGCCGCCTGCCGGGACGGGGCCTCTGCGCAGAGGCCTCCCACACCTCTGTGGCCTTTCCTCCCGTGGGCCGCCCCCTCGGCCAGCCACCGAGGCTCCCCACCATGGACAGCTGCCAGAAATCCCCACCCCCGTGCTGTGACCGGCGCCGGACCGCTAAGAGCTCGTGCTGAGCGGCCGGTGTCCTGCGTCTGTCAGCTCCCCGCTGTTCCCGCTCTGTCTTCACAGAGTATCACAGAGACCCATCTAGTCCCTTCTGTGAACTGCGGGGTCCGGAAGCCCTCTCACCCACAGGTCTCCCCAAGCAGTGTGTCCTGGCAGAGAGCCAGAGAATGGAGGTGGTGCTGCCCAGCTCATCTTGGCATGTGGACCAGTTACCTCGACTCTGTTTTCTAGGCTGCAGAAATGGTTGCATGAGACTGGCCTCAAGGGCTGTCATGTAAGACGTGACAACACGGGCAGAGCCGTGCCCAGAGCCCGAGCAGGCGCTGGGCAAACCCCACCTGGCCCTCTCCTCCCCCAGGGGGTGCGGGAGTCGCCGCTGGGCTCCTCAGTGTCCAGCCTGTGCAGCAGCCGCCACAGCCAGCCAG
>NW_004568014.1:639-1178 GCF_000260355.1 Condylura cristata | reverse complement strand
GACCCCACGGAGGCCATGGGGAGCCCCAGACTGGCCTGGCCGCCGCTGCCTCTCCTGCTGCTGCTCACTGGCCTCTGCGTCGGCCGGGGCTTCCCACGTGGTAAGGGGCCGCTGCGGGCACGCATGCCGCCTGGCACAGCTGGTCAGGCGTGGACGCCTCTGCCGGTCCTCGGCCCTGTGCTCGCGGTCTCAGAGGGCGGCGGCGGCGCGCTGGCGCTGGGGGGAACCGGCCAGGGGCTCAGCCGTCTCGACTTGAGGTTTTGGGGAGCTCCCACTGATAAGTGCTTCTCTCCCTTCTTCCCCGCCGGGCCTTCAGGATGACAGTGCCCTGCGCCTCACCCTGCCCACTCCGCTTCCCCGCATCCGCTTGCCCCAGGCCCCAGCCACCTGCACCCCAAAAACTGGTTACCTCTGGCAGCACAGGCCGGCCCCGGGTGGTCTGGCCGCGCACCCTCGAGCCGGTCAGCAGCCCCTAACCCGGCTGGCGGCGGGTCGTGTGTGAGCAAAGCCGTGCCACCTTCTGAAGGGGGTTTTCTTTT
>NW_004568014.1:0-539 GCF_000260355.1 Condylura cristata | reverse complement strand
GACCCCACGGAGGCCATGGGGAGCCCCAGACTGGCCTGGCCGCCGCTGCCTCTCCTGCTGCTGCTCACTGGCCTCTGCGTCGGCCGGGGCTTCCCGCGTGGTAAGGGGCCGCTGCGGGCACGCATGCCGCCTGGCACAGCTGGTCAGGCGTGGACGCCTCTGCCAGTCCTCGGCCCTGTGCTCGCGGTCTCAGAGGGCGGCGCGCTGGCGCTGGCACTGGGGGGAAACCGGCCAGGGGCTCGGCCGTCTCGACTTGAGGTTTTGGGGAGCTCCCACTCATAAGTGCTTCTCTCCTTTCTTCCCCGCCGGGCCTTCAGGATGACAGTGCCCTGCGCCTCACCCTGCCCACTCCGCTTCCCCGCATCCACTTGCCCCAGGCCCCAGCCACCTGCACCCCAAAAACTGGTTACCTCTGGCAGCACAGGTGGCCCCGGGTGGTCTGGTCGCGCACCCTCGAGCCGGTCAGCAGCCCCTAACCCGGCTGGCGGCGGGTCGTGTGTGAGCAAAGCCGTGCCACCTTCTGAAGGGGGTTTTCTTTT
>NW_004568013.1:1624-2723 GCF_000260355.1 Condylura cristata | reverse complement strand
AGGAGCTAATTCACTGGATTCCCACCAGCCCTTAACGGTAGTGAGCTTTTCTCCCTCAGCGCCCCTCTACTGCCCCCACACCTCCCAATGTCCTGCGTTTTCTGTCTCAGCTTCAGAGTAATATTCCATTGTGTATATGTACCACGTCTTCTTGATCCAGTCATCTATTTTTGGGCATTTGGGATGTTTCCATATCTTACTTATTGTTAATAGACACTAGAAATTTAAAAAGTGGATGATATTTAAATGTTTTTAAGTTCAACGCATTTCTGTTTAGAAAGTCATACTCAAAATTAAACATTAATGCAATGGTTCTGTTTTATTTATGAAACAATAAATCCATGTTTTGGAAAGCTTCAGGTGGAGAAAGAAGTAGGTGAGAAAGAAACCTCTGAGTCTGTGTGCCAGTAGCTATTGAGAACCCAAAGGGACTCTGTGGGTTCCTGTGAACTGGCCACTCATGGGCACCTGTGACCTACTTGCTATCCACAAATCCCAGCAGAACATTTCGTTGGCTATTTATGGAGGATAGCTCATCTCACAAGGCAGGCCCAGGGATGCCTAGGCTGCTGTTGACCTGATTACGTGACTGTCTCCATGGCGGTCTTAGGATAACTCTGCTGGCGATAACATCTGGACACGAAGTCCCTTCCCTTTCCCTCGTAAAACTTTGTCCCCCATCCCTACCCAGCCCTCTGGATCCTATTCCTCATACCACTGTCGCATGATCAGCTTTACTAGCCTGTATGATTTCAGTAAATGGCCACAAGAACTTCTGCTCAAGCAGCAGTCTCACTGGCAAACTTGCTCCACGACTGCTGTGTCCCTGGTGGTATTTCTTCCGCAAAGCGGCAAAAGCTCCTGTCACAAGGAATCCAGATAGAAGTTAGACCCAACCCCTTCCCCTCGCTTCCAAATCCCAGAAGACCTCTCCATCTTGGGGCAGTAACCCCAAAAGAAGGTTGATGTTGAATGGCAGTCCTTCTTACCCAGTCAAGCGAGGCCTCCCCGAGGGCTTGCCCAGCTCTTGGCTTCTCACTATGAGTTCTACAGGTGCCCCTGCCTCCTCCAGTATCATCAGGCATTTTGTTTATTATTT
>NW_004568013.1:0-844 GCF_000260355.1 Condylura cristata | reverse complement strand
GTTTTCTGTCTCAGCTTCATCTTTGAGGCTCTACAGAGCCTCAGGCAGGCACATTCCAAAAAGGATCTTGAATATTTCATTGACACGGGGATCCTCATTAGCCTTTTCCTTAGTCACTGTTCTCCCCAGCTTTCACTCAAAGCCAGGAGTCCTGTCTTGGTCCCCTTCTAATTTGCCCTCTCCACCCCTCACACCCCAAACCCACCGCCTCTGGCACCCCTGCTGAGAACAATACATGGAGGAGAAAATATTTCCGGGATTAGTCTCATAAATCTTTCACCAGCTTCCCTGGAAATTCTCTACCCTTGAGCAAGTGGGGTGTGGGGGAGTCATAGAAGATCATTCCTGATTCATTAGCATGTTTCCGCCATGCACCAGCTGGATCATCTAAAAATCATTCAGCTACCCAGGAGGAAAGGCGTTTTGCCAAATGACAGGCTGACTTGAAGAATTTTGTGCAGTGCTGAGCCTCTGCACAGAACCACCAAGTCACCCTTCTCGCTCATTCCTGGACCCCTGTGTGGCCAAGTGCCCTCCTGGAGTGGATTTTCACAGAGAGACATGTCCTTACTTACAAGGCACCCTAAAGAAGGGCTTGGGGAAGACAATCCATTGTGTTGTTGCCAGTGTTCATATCTTGGAAGAGAAAAGTCATAAACGGTCTTGTTCTTGATGGAGCTGGCCCCAGGAAATATGACCTTCCTCCTTATCAGATCCTTGCAAATTCAATCAGGCCGACTATACAGCCTTTATATTTGCATGTGTGCATTCGGCTTAGAACACTTCTATCTTTTCTGTTTTGGCCTCTTCTGTATCTAAAAGACTATATCATCACTTTCTCTTT
>NW_004568012.1:2131-2689 GCF_000260355.1 Condylura cristata | reverse complement strand
GCCTGGGGGTGGGGGGCAGTGCCTGGGGCTCCGGGCTCTCGCTGTCAGTGTAAAATCAGGGTTCACTGCCTGGGCTGACACTTCAGTGGGGTTGGAGCCGTTTTCATGTCCCCCGACCCCGGGGCAGTCAGCTGGTGCTGAGAGCCAGCACAGGCCGCAGGAGTCTCTCCCCCTGGCTGTGCGGCTCCGGCTTCCGGAACGTTCCCCGCTGGCTTGGGCGTGGGCTTGCCTGTAGCTCGTGCCCGTGGGGCCGCCAGGGTGTCGTGTCCACCGCAGTGGACATTTCCCAGCAGAGGGGGAGCTGAAAGGTGGCATAGGGTTGGCCTCAGGCGCTTACCCCGGGGGACACCTTTGCCCCCGCCGCTCTGCCCCCATCCACCCTGCCCCGACAGAGGGGGCTCCCCGGGCGGCCCCCAGAGCTGCCCCCTCGGCTGTGCGGGGCTTCTAGCTCTTCCCGACACTGTGTGCAGACGTGCGAGTGCATGTGTGGGCCGCAGCACTCTGCCCACGTGGGGTCGGGGTCTGTGTCACGGGGGCCCAGGACACGGCCCTGCCCGC
>NW_004568012.1:0-733 GCF_000260355.1 Condylura cristata | reverse complement strand
CCGAGCTGCGCCCCGGCACAGGAAGCCTGCGAGCCGCGCTCAGGCGAACCCCTGGAGGGCGTCACTTTGAACGCGCAGATGTGGCGTCGGCCCGCACCGCTCGCAGTAGGTGCTCAGGGGGGCTCCTTGGGGCGCGTGGGGGACCCCTCCTGTACGTGGCAGAAGGGGCGGGTGGTGCCAGACACCGAGCGATGAGTCGTGCGTTCCCTTGTCTGTCTTTAATCTCCGAAGCCATCAGATGGGTGGCTCAGCTTTCCCAAAACTGCCCACACCCCCAGGTCCCCATATTTCAGTCAGCAGTTTGGGGGAGCCACTGCCTCCGTCGGTGGAGATAGGAAGGTAGTGGGCTGATCTGAGCTCGGATGGGTCCTGCCCTGCTCTCCGCTCCCCTCCCCAACTCAGCAGGCCCCCTCCCCGCCCCCCCAAACCTGGCCTCCCCTGTCTTTCCTCACCCAACTCTACCCTTCCTTGCCTCACTCCCTGTACCCTCTCCTCCCTCCCTGCACCCCGAATCTGTGTGCCCTGCACTGCCCGGCCAGCCCGTCTTACCACCCCCTGTTGTGCCCAGGCTGAGCAGGAGCCGGGCTCCTGGGGGAGGCCAAGGCCTTCTGTGGTGACCTCGGCTTGGGCCTGGCAAGCCACAGCCCAGGGCCAAATCTGACCTCTGCCAGTTTTTGTGTTTTTTTTTTTTTTTTAAGATTTATTTATTTATGCAGACAGAACTGGGGTACAG
>NW_004568011.1:0-2734 GCF_000260355.1 Condylura cristata | reverse complement strand
GAACTCATGCGGAAGTGGCTTTAGCTTCTTAGTGCAGTGCTTTAACCCACTGCGCCACCAGGGAGGGCCGCTTTCCTTACTTTTACAGTGATACTTGCCTTCCAAATCCCTTTCAGAATTTCCATGCTACTCCCATGTAGCCACAGGATACATGGATACGTAAACTACTAGGTCACCAGAGAAAGACATTTACATAATATTCTCCTACTTAAGTGTGGAATTTTCCCAACAGAGAAGGCCAGTTAATCTTCTTACTGCTCTTACGTAGTTCGTGGTTCCTCCCACATGTTTCTGCCTTGTTCACTTTGACCTGCTTAGACCACAGTTAAGGGAACCGTTTCCCATGGTGGTTTGGCTGCTCAACCAAGGAATGCAGCTTGCCCTCAGGACTTTCTACTAGCCTATATCACTTCTCCTTTCTACCTTCTGATCACTGCCCTTTTTACTTCCCAGAGAACTATTAACAGATAATGCAAATTTCCTTTCAAACTATATAGACAAATAATTATTGAATTGCTACTTTGCTTAAGGCATTAGATAAAGTGATAAAATAGGAAAAGTATCGTACTTTTCATTATGCTTGGAAAAATATAAGCAAAAATAGGCATTTATCAAATAAAGTAAAAAGTTCTAGAGTTGGAATAAATACAGTAAGTCCTACTTACTTACATAAATACCTAATCCAGTATTTGTACAGGAAGGACTGTGGTCAGCAGTGTCAAGTGGAATAAAGTTATAGGAAAAGGTGAAATTGATGTATTCCTTGGTTATATAAAAACTATACACCTACTAATTAGTAATGACATGTTTTTAAAACTTCAAATAATTTGAAGTATATAAACAAAAGTGAATGTTCTTCCTCCCCACACATTAATCTTAATACCCATGGTGATTTGTGAATATTTATTAATATTCTTCCATGTATATGTGTATAGATACACAACAGATACATGAAGATATGCCAACACATATCCATGCACAGTTTTTAAAAAATATCAAATCAGAGCATACCTATTACACAGCTTCCTCTTCTCACATGGGCTTGATTCTTTATCAGTGCATATATATTTACCACATTTTAAAAATAGTTTATGTACTTCCCTACTAAAAAATACACTAACTTATTCAATAAATGTCTTTTTTGACATTTAGATTATTTGCCTTTCTATCGTAGTGTTGCAAGGAACATTCTACCCTTTCAACTTTGCAAAGTATGTGAAGATAAATGATTACAATCTAAAGGCTGACCAAAGTATCATCTGTATATGAGGGAAAATTTAGAAATTTTGAATACATGAAGATACAGAAAGTTGCCTTCTGTTTTTATTTCTGGGGAATTCACTTGCGGAATTACTTTACCAAAATTGAAATCAAAGCAAAAACTATCTCAGGGGGACTTAAAGTGTATAGAAAACCATGAATGAGTCATCAATTTAGTGAAATTTAAAAGAGTAGAATAGAGTATCAGAGCATGATTGCTGAATGGAGAACTTGAATATTATAAAGAAATGTATAGCTCCTGAATTAAAGTTAGTCTTCTTTCAATTCTAAATAAACCCTGAGAAGGGGCTATTTTTGAGTCATGACACATTTTTCTAGAAAAGTTAATAATCCAGAATGATTAAGGGATGGATGTTTGTTAAAAAAATAAAAAAGAACTGGACATTGATATTTGCTATATCAGATGCTTTAAGAATTATAAATCTGTTATTACAAAGGGCATTCAGTACTAAGAATAGAGCCAAAATTGATAATGTGGAACCAGATCCTGTAAGATATAAAAGATATAATAAGATAACATATTTTAATTAACAAATCTAAGGATAGGGAATTGCTTCTTTAATGATTAATGTGGGGGGAAAGGAAAGTTTTCATGAATATTTTATTAAAGCTTAGCTTCACAGTATACATAAAGGTAGACTAAAATGTTAACATTCAACCACAAAATATTGGAGAAAGAATAGGAGAAAGTTTGTCATCCTGTTATACGACAGGGAGAGAGGAGCAAACCAATTCCTGCCTGCTCTAAATTGGTTCTGCCATTTGCCGCATCAAGACAAAACATACTCTAGTGTCTCAGACATTCAATGGAAAGAACTTTAATATAATTAGTGTGCAATACAGAAAAGGGGAAGAATGGTGTGGAATAATTTCCAAATCAAGCACTAGCAGTTACCCATCCCCTCATGGGAAAATAACCAGATAAACAGGATTGGCCCAAAACAAGGCCTCTGAGGCCTGAAAGTCTGCTCTGATCTAAAGCACCATCTGGCAGGGACCCAAAAAAGAAAAAAAAAAAGGGTCAGAAATAGCCAGGCAAGGCTGGAAGGAAAAAAGAAAAATCAAAATCAAGATCAACGCTGCCATTATTAACCTCCCCACAGGTCTCTCACCCACATCCTTTAATTCAGTCCAGGGCCAAAAAGCACGTGCAGCTCCTTCAAGTCTCTGCTTCATGTCTCCTTGCTCTCTACTCTTATCCTTCTTCCTCAGTGCCCTCAGTGCCCCCCTAGTCTCCTCTCCAGCTTCTTTTCTTTGCTACTCAGCTCCACTCTCCCTTGGGTGGGGCAGGGAACCTGGAACCTCCCCTTTTCCTGAGAATCACCTGTTACAATCCCTTTATGAAGAATTTCTTTATACAAAAAGGCAGTGCAAGAAACTATAGAAAAAGACAAGAGATTTGGCCATATCAAATTACAAACTGCCTAAAAATACAGATAAAATAAAAAAAGCA
>NW_004568010.1:0-2734 GCF_000260355.1 Condylura cristata | reverse complement strand
TGCTTTTTTTATTTTATCTGTATTTTTAGGCAGTTTGTAATTTGATATGGCCAAATCTCTTGTCTTTTTCTATAGTTTCTTGCACTGCCTTTTTGTATAAAGAAATTCTTCATAAAGGGATTGTAACAGGTGATTCTCAGGAAAAGGGGAGGTTCCAGGTTCCCTGCCCCACCCAAGGGAGAGTGGAGCTGAGTAGCAAAGAAAAGAAGCTGGAGAGGAGACTAGGGGGGCACTGAGGGCACTGAGGAAGAAGGATAAGAGTAGAGAGCAAGGAGACATGAAGCAGAGACTTGAAGGAGCTGCACGTGCTTTTTGGCCCTGGACTGAATTAAAGGATGTGGGTGAGAGACCTGTGGGGAGGTTAATAATGGCAGCGTTGATCTTGATTTTGATTTTTCTTTTTTCCTTCCAGCCTTGCCTGGCTATTTCTGACCCTTTTTTTTTTTCTTTTTTGGGTCCCTGCCAGATGGTGCTTTAGATCAGAGCAGACTTTCAGGCCTCAGAGGCCTTGTTTTGGGCCAATCCTGTTTATCTGGTTATTTTCCCATGAGGGGATGGGTAACTGCTAGTGCTTGATTTGGAAATTATTCCACACCATTCTTCCCCTTTTCTGTATTGCACACTAATTATATTAAAGTTCTTTCCATTGAATGTCTGAGACACTAGAGTATGTTTTGTCTTGATGCGGCAAATGGCAGAACCAATTTAGAGCAGGCAGGATTTGGTTTGCTCCTCTCTCCCTGTCGTATAACAGGATGACAAACTTTCTCCTATTCTTTCTCCAATATTTTGTGGTTGTATGTTAACATTTTAGTCTACCTTTATGTATACTGTGAAGCTAAGCTTTAATAAAATATTCATGAAAACTTTCCTTTCCCCCCACATTAATCATTAAAGAAGCAATTCCCTATCCTTAGATTTGTTAATTAAAATATGTTATCTTATTATATCTTTTATATCTTACAGGATCTGGTTCCACATTATCAATTTTGGCTCTATTCTTAGTACTGAATGCCCTTTGTAATAACAGATTTATAATTCTTAAAGCATCTGATATAGCAAATATCAATGTCCAGTTCTTTTTTATTTTTTTAACAAACATCCATCCCTTAATCATTCTGGATTATTAACTTTTCTAGAAAAATGTGTCATGACTCAAAAATAGCCCCTTCTCAGGGTTTATTTAGAATTGAAAGAAGACTAACTTTAATTCAGGAGCTATACATTTCTTTATAATATTCAAGTTCTCCATTCAGCAATCATGCTCTGATACTCTATTCTACTCTTTTAAATTTCACTAAATTGATGACTCATTCATGGTTTTCTATACACTTTAAGTCCCCCTGAGATAGTTTTTGCTTTGATTTCAATTTTGGTAAAGTAATTCCGCAAGTGAATTCCCCAGAAATAAAAACAGAAGGCAACTTTCTGTATCTTCATGTATTCAAAATTTCTAAATTTTCCCTCATATACATATGATACTTTGGTCAGCCTTTAGATTGTAATCATTTATCTTCACATACTTTGCAAAGTTGAAAGGGTAGAATGTTCTTTGCAACACTACGATAGAAAGGCAAATAATCTAAATGTCAAAAAAGACATTTATTGAATAAGTTAGTGTATTTTTTAGTAGGGAAGTACATAAACTATTTTTAAAATGTGGTAAATATATATGCACTGATAAAGAATCAAGCCCATGTGAGAAGAGGAAGCTGTGTAATAGGTATGCTCTGATTTGATATTTTTTAAAAACTGTGCATGGATATGTGTTGGCATATCTTCATGTATCTGTTGTGTATCTATACACATATACATGGAAGAATATTAATAAATATTCACAAATCACCATGGGTATTAAGATTAATGTGTGGGGAGGAAGAACATTCACTTTTGTTTATATACTTCAAATTATTTGAAGTTTTAAAAACATGTCATTACTAATTAGTAGGTGTATAGTTTTTATATAACCAAGGAATACATCAATTTCACCTTTTCCTATAACTTTATTCCACTTGACACTGCTGACCACAGTCCTTCCTGTACAAATACTGGATTAGGTATTTATGTAAGTAAGTAGGACTTACTGTATTTATTCCAACTCTAGAACTTTTTACTTTATTTGATAAATGCCTATTTTTGCTTATATTTTTCCAAGCATAATGAAAAGTACGATACTTTTCCTATTTTATCACTTTATCTAATGCCTTAAGCAAAGTAGCAATTCAATAATTATTTGTCTATATAGTTTGAAAGGGAATTTGCATTATCTGTTAATAGTTCTCTGGGAAGTAAAAAGGGCAGTGATCAGAAGGTAGAAAGGAGAAGTGATATAGGCTAGTAGAAAGTCCTGAGGGCAAGCTGCATTCCTTGGTTGAGCAGCCAAACCACCATGGGAAATGGTTCCCTTAACTGTGGTCTAAGCAGGTCAAAGTGAACAAGGCAGAAACATGTGGGAGGAACCACGAACTACGTAAGAGCAGTAAGAAGATTAACTGGCCTTCTCTGTTGGGAAAATTCCACACTTAAGTAGGAGAATATTATGTAAATGTCTTTCTCTGGTGACCTAGTAGTTTACGTATCCATGTATCCTGTGGCTACATGGGAGTAGCATGGAAATTCTGAAAGGGATTTGGAAGGCAAGTATCACTGTAAAAGTAAGGAAAGCGGCCCTCCCTGGTGGCGCAGTGGGTTAAAGCACTGCACTAAGAAGCTAAAGCCACTTCCGCATGAGTTC
>NW_004568009.1:0-2736 GCF_000260355.1 Condylura cristata | reverse complement strand
TATAAGCAGTCCCAAGGAATAAAAGAACAGAAATGGAGGTATCATGCTCCCTGACTTCAAACTACACTACAAATTGATAGTAACCAAGAAAGCATATTATTGGAATAAAAACAAACAATAGAACAATGGAACATAATTTGGATCCCAGAATAAACACATACAAATAACAAAGGGGCCAAGAACATCCAACGGAGAAAAGAAAGTCTATTTATTCTGTGATTGATGTTCAGAAAACTGGACAGCACTTGCAAAAGAATAAAACTAATATGCTACCTAACACCACACATACACAGTAATTCAAAACTACATTAATGAATTGGACATAAGCAATGAAGCTATAAAACTCATAGAAGTAAACATAAGTCATGTGTTTATTATATTCAGAAACATAAGTCGTGTGTTTATTATATTCAGAAAAATCACAAATCTATTAAAAAAAAAAAAACCAAAAAACTAAAGCCGTAAATATATAAATGATGTCACCATGGAACATTCAAAAGTTTCCATAGCAGAGAAGTGATCTTATGAGTCTATTTTAATGGTAATAATAACATAATAGGAAATTGAGGGAAAATATACACGATGGGGAATAGACAAGGCAATAAATATATGTTAGACTTCGGAGAGATCAGGAAGACATCACCAGTCTTAAAGGAGCTATAGGTCTGGAAAATGATGAAGAATTGCTCTTCACGGATGTGAAAAATTGCAGTATTGCTGGGTTGATAGAGTTCTGAAAGTAGAGTTTTCTTCACCTATCTTCTTTCTAGAAATCCAGTACCTATGGAGGACACACACATTCATCAAAGAGTTTACATTGAAAATATATTTTTTCAGATTCCTTTTTCTTCTCTGTTAATCCTCTGACTTTGGAAAAATCTCTTATTATTCATCAGGCCTCTAGTAAATACATCTGAACATGCACTACTATGCCTTGCTCTCCAAGTGAGCATGAATGAGAAAATGATGTTTTACCTTCTCTTAGAACTTCTGATGCCACTTTTCAGGTGAAGGATGCATAAACAGTGGTTGCCTCCAAGAGATTTCCATTTCATGTAGTAAATATATACTAACCCCCCAAAAATAGCCAAGTTCTGAGAACTTTTGAACTAAAGGTGTGCCTCAGGAAATGAAAGCCATCAAGTCTTCAAATCTTGAAGCTGACTTCCTTAGATCACTGACTCAGAATTCAAAAGTAAAACAATAGCTTTAGTTACTGGGGATAATTTCAAGACACAAGGTATGGTCTAGGTACACATTTATGGAAAGGGATGAAGGACCATAAAGCTTTGTGTTATCACATCATGCCAATGTCTGATTCTGTCCTAATGAAGATAAGTCAAAAGAATTGATTGTCCTCTTTTTCTCTTAAAAATATCATATGGCTTTGTTCCAACTCTGTTTCCTTTCCTGGGATGTGTCTTCCTTTGAGTACTTCCAGTCCATCTGAAGGTGCCTCACAGACATCCACAAAGTTCAGCAGCATTACCTCTGTGCACACCCTTGATTATGAGGATGGTTCCGACGATGATGCCCACCAGACCCACAAACAGGCCCAATGCACACACCACACTCTCTGTTGTCTCTGGGTGAGATGTTGGCAGATCAAATTCTGGTGAAAAATAAAACAGTAATCCATGTGTTGGAGAGTAGAACTTATATAGTGTACTTAGGTAAAAGAATAATTATCAATCAGTTAAAGAAGAGGGTGTCATAATGATGGATTAAGGGAGTTACAGATTAGAAAATGGGAGAAGCTGAGTAATGGGAAAAGATAAGGAATGAGTGTCTGTTATGAAACAGTCAGGGGACTCTGGACCCCAAAGGACCTGAGACATGCACTGCAGGAGGAAACCACAAAGTCAGTAGATTGAAGATGGGTCATACCCCAGTGCTTGAGAAGAGGTTCTTCCAAGCCCCAGTGATCCACCTTGCAGTCATAGAAATCCTCAGTAGAGGGGATGAAGGAGAGGTAGTGGAACTTGCGGAAAAGTTGGTCCTTCCTGGGCAGGAAGACTGTCTCTGACACTCCTGTGGTGACAGGTTTTCCATTCTGAAGCCATGTGACATTGATGACTGGTGGGGAGAACTTATCGATGAAACAGATGAGGATGTTGGGTTCGCCTAGTTCCACAGGTTTTTCTGAGATTACGGTCACCTTTGGTGGTACTGAGAGACAGACATGTGACAGGAATTAGCCTTCCCTGTTTGGGCTCACCTCTCTCCCTCCTACTAAATCTGATGAAAAGCAGTTGATAGTATGTCTTGAGAATCTATGTCACAGTCTCAGATACCTCTGTCTAATACCTGCCACACACCCTCACTTCCCACAGACAGGTATCATATAAAGGTGTGAGATGTCCAAGAACCTAATTCCTAGATGTTCCCTAGAATATATTCAATATTATGACTTTGAGTGACTGGTTAGCATAGATATGAGTACATCAGGAAGAGAACAGGCACACGAAGTTCTTTTGACCTGTGGCATGAAAATTTTGGGCTGCCTTTGGCAAAATTAATTCCCTGTGAAGGAAAGCCAAACACAGTCTTTAATAAGGAAGTGAAGCACTATTTAAAGCTACAATGCCATGCCCAGGAGTGCATGAAATTGAAAGTTGGTCACAATAATATAGCACAGAGTTACAGCATCTATTTAAAGCTACAATTCTATGCCTGTGAGTGCAGCAGAGAGAGGTACCATTGGTGTTCCGGGTATAGTTGCTGCGCTTCATCAGT
>NW_004568008.1:0-2738 GCF_000260355.1 Condylura cristata | reverse complement strand
AAAATAAATAAATAAATAAATAAATAAATAAATAAATAAATAAATAAATAAATAAATAAATAAATAAATAAATAAATAAATAAATAAATAAACTATAAAAGAAAATAAAAAGTTACAGGAAGGGAGCATGGCCTGGAAACTGGGTGGACATGCCTGGAAAGACAGGGGTGTTGGTCCTGGGCCAAAACAATAACTTTTAGAGCCAAGGGGACTCTGCAAATAGAAATGACAATGAGCTCTCACCTCACACAGGTGCAATGCATACATCAAAAAGACACCTCACAACAAGCATTAGAGAAGACATGGAGAAAGAAGAGAAGACATTTCTCCATGAAGACATGGAGAAATGTTGTGGGGAGAGAAGATGGGACAGTCACTTCAGAAACCAGAATGAACCTGCCTTTCAAAACTAAACATAGAAATAACAGCAATCTGGGTCCTCCCTGCTGGCACAGCAGGTTAAGAAGCTAAAGCCACTTAAACACGAGTTCAATCCCTGACCCCAGAGGTGACCCACATAGTGTGGCAGACCTCTCCTGATTTATGCATACAGAACCAGGGTACAGGCCAGAGGTGCAGGGACGGTGAGAGGATTCACCAGAGACAGAGTGGGGAGCAGAACAGGCAGATCAACAAAGTACACTGCTGAGGGGAGCAGTAGGCAGGTCAGGAGAGGTCTGCCGCACCATGTGGTCACCTCCCGGGCAGGCGGGAATCAAACTCATGAGGAAGTGGCTTTAGCTTCTTAGTGCTGTGCTTTAACCCTCTGCGCCACCAGGGAGGGCCCGAAAAAATCTTTAAAAAAAAAAAACGCAATTCTTGACTTTTAAGCCTGCTTGTCCATGTCTATGCCGGCATCTCTCTCTCTCCTTTTTCTCTTTTCCTTACTAAATTTTCTGTGTGCTAATAAAAAAAAAAATGCCCTAATACCAAATCTGAAGAAATTCAATACAGCCAGTGCTAAGCTAGTAGAGGGGTTATTTCTAGTTGTCTCATCCTGGTGAATCTCCATTAGGCAAGAATGATGTCTACTCTGAGAGTCTAAGCTCCTCCCTAGCAAAATGACCCTTTCTACTAATGTGCTTGAGTGTGTCAGTTCCACGAATACAAGTGTCCAGCCTTCAAAATGACTCTCTAAATTAACCAAAGAAAAGGTACTGAGTTTAAAGAAAGGAGCTTGTATATCTACCAAAGTCCCTGACCTTCACTCCCCGCTTCACTGTGGCACAGCAGGGAAATTCTGTTTCAGTTTCAATTTCTGAAGCATTCTGGCTTATTGCTTTAGGATGACCTTTGGCTTGCCGCTTGTGGGTGTGGCAGATGACAAGACAGTCACGTGACAAATGGCCACAGAATCTCCACAGGAAATTTGTAGGCCAAACGAGCCCAAGCTGGGAAGTGTCTGATCAATCCTCAGCCCACCTACAGAGAAGGACTTCCTGGGTTTCCCTCACTCTCCATCTCCATGATGGTAATAAAACCATACACACCTCCCTTTTTAATGTTTAAATCAGGTTATCCTCCGAACAGAAAAATACATGTAGTAATACACAGACTTCTATTAAAATCCAAGCCACAGAAGAGTTTTCTGAAGAGTGAAAAATACACAAAGGAACTAGGGAAGGAAACCAAAGGACAAGAAAGTCAACTAAAGGAAACTCATAGTCCTGTGCAAGGAAGAGGGTGAAACTGTAAATCAAAAACAGGAGCAGTGATAAATCAAGTTGACATTAGTGCCCTGATAAGAGGCATCTAACCTTGCAAGTGTTCTTGACAAAACCTCAGCCCAGACCAAATATGAGGAAGACATCAGACAGACCCAAGCCCACGGCCACTTTACAGAACACCTGGCCAGCACTCTTCCTGTCCCAGGCGTGAAGACGGGGGAGACTGAGAAAGTGTTGCAGGCCAGAGAAGGCTGAGATGCGGGAGAACTCAAAACCATGCAGAATCCTATGGGGTCAGGAAGGGGCAAGAACATGAGTAAAAACCTGGTGAGCTGTGTAGGAAATATGGAGTTCAGTCAAGGGTGCTGTGACTGCTCCTTTTGCTGGCCGATGCGTGAGTGTGTATGATGCCGGCATGACGGGCAGTGAGTGGCGGGGAATTCTCCACACGGCCTTTGCAATGCCTCTTCCATCTGAATTTACGCTAAAGTTTATCTTTAGAAAGGACAAAATATTTGATCCGTAAAGGAATTTTACACTCACTTAAGAGGAAGCCACAGGGCTTCTGTTAATGTTCTTCTCATTTCTCTATCAAAAAAGTGCTGCCTGCCAGATCATAGAGGTTGTTGATTTGAGAAAACTCAGTTTACTCTGTTCATGTGCAAGGCAGCCTGATAAGAGCTGAGAAAACACCCTTAGAATTATGCATATCAAGGAGAGTCATGTGAATCTGATTTAAGTGTTGACTCCTATTCAAAAGGTTGGTGGAGCTGAACCAGCTTTAATTGCCTAGTAATTCTGAAATTTTAAAACTCACTTGAAGAAATCATAAGGTAAATGGGAACAGCAAAAATCTATTCAAATTAATTTGAGACTTTTCGTTGTCAGAAGAACTGAGGACAGTGGTGTGGCAGCATACACCTGAGGGTGTGATCCTGGCCTCTCAATCACACCTAGTGGTTTTGCACTATAAAAATAAACTATAGGCCCTCCCTGGTGGCGCAGCGGGTTAAAGCACTGCACTGAGAAGCTAAAGCCACTTCCGCATGAGTTCGATTCCCGCCTGCCCCG
>NW_004568007.1:2545-3034 GCF_000260355.1 Condylura cristata | reverse complement strand
AGGGTGGCCACCTCCGCCCGGGCCAGCAGCTCGCCCTCGGGGCCCGGTGCTGGCCGGGCGGTGCCCCCTCCAGCCCGCTCTGCTCCCCTGACCCAGTCTCCCGCCCTGGCACCCCCACAGCCCATGGGGCACGAGGACTCCCGAGCGTCCACTCCCGCCTGGCCTGCAGGGCAGCGTGGCCAGCTTGTGCCCCTGGGCCTCCCGGCCCCCGAACCCCTAACTCTGGCCCGGAGCCGGGGCAGGTGAAGTCACTGGCCCGCGCCCCCAAGTTGGTGACACTTTGTGCAGGGGCCTGGGGGAGGCCTGGGGGTCCGGCCACTCCCCAGAGGGGCCCCAGCCCGCTGGCGGGGAGGTGGGCAGCTGCCCTCGTCAGGAGCTCGGACCCCAGCACGGGCCGGACGTTCTCGTTTGCTGACTCCGGCCGAGAGCGCTGGCCGGAGGGGGGGCCCCTCAGAGGAGGGGGCCGGGCGCCCGGCTGGGGGTGCCCCG
>NW_004568007.1:0-695 GCF_000260355.1 Condylura cristata | reverse complement strand
GGCGCCCGGCCCCTGCGGCCTGTGCACACCCACGGCCAGCTTGGGAGGGCAGCCGGCCTGTCCCCCCCGCCAGCGAGGACCACAGAGCTGGGGGGCTGTCGAGGAGGGGCTGTCTGCGCCCTGGCCCCCCAGGTGGGCCCCGGGGACACCGCAGTGGGAGCCGAGCCCAGAGCCCCGGCGGACACCGGTCAGGCCGCGCTCTCTCCCCCGACCGCGCCAGGGCCCGCTGGGGGGCAGCCGGCTCCCCGGGTCGGCCGGGCTGCCCACCCCGCCGGCTCTGGACCGGCCTCCCGTGTCCGCCTGGCCGAGCACGGGCCAGCGGGCAGCCCACTTGCTATTTTGAGGCCAGGGCCGCCGTGGCTAGGCCACTCGCTGTCCGCGGGGGCCGGCGGAGGGAGGAGGGCAGGCCCTTCGGAGCTAATGTCAATTTTCTGCATCAAATATTTTGATAATTAAACAAAGCTGATCAGGAGCCGAGCAGCGGCTCCGAGCGGGGAAGCAGCCCATTAAATAGCGGCCGCAGGCGCCCGCGGCGGCAGCCCCAGATTAATGGCAGGGCCGTAATAGATTTTCCCAGCTCAGCCGCCCGGCAGCGCCCAGGAGGCCGTTAAAGGGGCAGGGGCAGTAAATCACAGCGCCCAGGTGGCCAGGTGCGGCCAGCGGGCTGGGCCCGCCCACCGCGCCCCCGCCTGAGC
>NW_004568006.1:0-2747 GCF_000260355.1 Condylura cristata | reverse complement strand
GGGGGGTGGGGGTGGGGCTCAGATTACTAAAACTACATCTACCATATGACCCAGGGTTTCCACTCCTGGGAATCTACCCAAAGGACACAAAACCATTAATTCAAAAGGAGAGCTGCACTCCTATGTCCACTGCAGCACTAGTTACAATAGCAAAGATATCGAAACAACACACATGCCCAAACACGGACGACTGGTTCAAGAAAGATGTGGTATACATACACACAATGGAATACTACTCAGCAATCAAAAAAGATAAACTCCATGCCACTCACAGTAACCTGGATGGAGCTGGGAGGGCTTATGCTAACTGAAATAAGCCAGAAGGAAAAAGGAAAGGAAGCAGATGGTTTCCCTCACGGGAGGCATACAGGGAAACCAAACAAGGGGTAGGGGAGAACAAAAACAAAGAACCAAGCTAACCGACAAACTATAAATTGGAGCCATACAGAAAGGGAGGAGGAAGGAGAGGTGGCAACACCGGGGAGGGAAAAAAGCACAAGAGACTATGGTGATAGTTCACAGGTGACTTGGTGCTGGGAACTTTATGGGGAATAATGATGTGTACATCATTATTCTTTGAAGAGAATTAAAAAAAAATAAAAAAAAGTAAAACAAAGTTTAGATTCCAACTTGAATTACAAAACCTAACAGTACAGCCAGTTTTACAAACGTCAAGTTTCTATTTTCATAATGAAATGTTATTTGCCTTCTCTCCTGTGTGGAGATTTGCATTTATGGTGCAAAAGCAAGGGAGGGCAAAACATTGGCACCTTACCTAAAGCTTGGTTCTAAACACTCACCCCGTCTTCACATTCTGTGTCGTGCTCAGAAAGCAACAAAACATTTCTGCTACCTAACAAAGTTTTTGACAGTCAGTTTAAATAGCAAGACAAGGTTGTCTGGCCACTGTTTTCATGGCGTCATTTGCACTTGAAAAGAATGACTAAAGGACAACCTGCTAGTTACTCAGAAGTGGTAAAATTTATTCTTGAAAACCAACACGTGAGTGAAGTCTGTCACTTCTAGGAAAACAACAGACAATATTAGTGTCTTCCTACTGGAGTTTCCTGATATCATCATTAGACGTCTGCCTAACTTTAGGGAATATTACCACATCTCGCAGCACAAAGGATCTGTTCAAAGCACACAACAGCCCACCCACTGAAGTACAGACGAAAGAAAAGTTCGTCGACATGGCTTCAGGCTTCAGATTCCACACGGAAACTAACTTAAGGATATACCCCCCCAGTGGGTCTTGACTAGCACCAAAGATGAAGAGCTTCAGTCACCTGCAAAGGCGACTAAAACATTCCATTGTACAACCAATGATCAAACAAGAAACCACAACATACTGGGTGTACAAAGAGGAGTGAACATCCAGTTGTCTCCTACTGCTCTCTGGATGCCCAAAGGGATTTGCAAAATCATTTCTTAAAACGCTAGTCTTTGCACTAACTTTGTCTTTGAATGAACTTAAAGCTATAGTAGGACATCTCAGCATTAAGTTCCATAACCAACAGCCATAACTGCATACACAGAGCTTTCTGGGGCCCTCATACATTTTTAAGTGTTAGCATTTTTAAGTCACACAACCAAGTAGCCTGAGAAGCACCAATTTAGGCACTACTAGAGAGGTGGTCCTGTGTACTTCCTCTTATTCCCGACATTGGAAAGAATATGATGACTGCTTGTCTTGCACTCCTGTATTAGGACTGACTGGTGGGTCCGGGTGCATGATTCATTCAGTTGTAAGTTCTTATCCGTCTTCCACACAACAGCTTCAGCTTCTCCTCCTCCTTCTTTTTTAAAGATTTATTTTTATTTATTTATGCATACAAGAACTGGCTGTAGGCCAGAGGTGGGGGTGGGGGGTGGGGAGAGAGAGTGAGAGGATCCACCAGAGAGAGAGAGTGGGGAGCAGAACAGGCAGATCCACTGAAACAGACTGCTGAGGGGAGCAGAGGGCGAGACAGGAGAGGTCTGCTGTGCCATGTGGGACAGCTCCCTGGCCTGGCATCGAATTCAGGCCACAGTGACTGGCAGTGGCTTGATGGAGCTGAGACTTTAACCCCTGCGCCACCAGGGAGGCCCAGCTTTAGCTGCTTCTTATGACTGTTGCGTAGACCTATTATTTCATCAAGAGTGAGTGGAAAAATGGTGGATGATTATGGTTTTTGTTTGAACAAAGAGGAATTTCCCTTTGCAAACACTTTGCTGCCCTGAAACATTGTTCATGCAGGGCAGGGAAGGTTAAGTACTCAATCCCCACACCCACCTTATCCTAGGAATTAGAGAAAAATGGATAGCCACCCTAGTAACCTCCAGTGGTGAATAATGAGATTCCCCCCCCCCCAGCCCCGCCTCACCCCCTTTAGCTGACGTGTTTTGATCCACTGTAATCACTTATGCTGAGAATATCTTAGCTTTCTTCAGCGGAAGCCTTCTCGAGTTTGCCTATTTTAGACGTGACACCAGTCGTTTTTGACGGCTTCCTTCCTGCTAAGAAGGACAAGTTATCTCAGCCTCGCTAATCATACTGTAACACCATCAGCAAAGGCTCCTAACTCATTTTAAAAAACAACCCTTCTGCCGTGTAGACCCCAGATTTTCCTGCTGTGAGCTACTTTCTGTGTCATGCTGCTGATGAGATTGTAACAATTTTCTCCTATCCCAATGACCACAAGTTACTCTTCCCCGTGCCACCATTTATCTTACCAACACAAACAAGCTTGTGAATCCTTCCCTTT
>NW_004568005.1:0-2748 GCF_000260355.1 Condylura cristata | reverse complement strand
GTATACACCTGGTGTTCTGGAAGCACTGAATAAGGACTCAGCATTTAAGTTTGGGTGTTTAGGGAAGTCTCTGAAGAAAGAAAGCAGTTGACCAATGTCTAGAAGAGATTAATCAGATCAATTACAGTGTAGACAAAGATGTAAGATATTTCTGGCAGGGAAGAGAATATGAAGGGGGAGTGCCATTTTGAAAAGAAAAAAGCATGATCGATTAAGGGAAATGGAATCAGTTCAATGTGATCAGCACTATGGGAGTCTGGAGATGGAAGACTGAATAACAAGAAAGTGAATTTAGAGACATAAACATGGGTCTTTTTCCAAAACAGTACATTTTTAGTGCAACACTTTGGGCATCTTTCTATAAGAAAGAAAGGGGGGCTTAATGAAAAGGCTTTCTTTGGAAAAGGCGACTGATGAGGTTTAGAAAGAGCAGTCTGGTATAGCGAGTGGAGGAAGATTTAAGTAGGAATGTCTTTATTTCCTATAGAGGAAACAAGGGGAGACTCAATAGCTAGCCCTAAATCATACAGCTGTAACTGGCCAAGCTGCATTTCATGCAAAGGTTTGCATAGTTTTAATGTAAATGTTCTTTAGACACAAGGAAACTGCTTGAAAAGAAATTGATGTGACCTCCTCTAAGTATTTTGAGCAGTAACAAAACAGTGTGAGAAAAACAATGATATGGCCAGCCCTAGCTTTTAAAATCAAGTACAGGAGTGAGCAATTACCCAGTGAATTAAAGACCATCTGGATAACCCTGGCAAAGTAGACTTAGTACCTGAGTCATTCAGATAATTGTACAAACAATGTGCCCTATGCTCACTGAATAAACCAGTTATTAATGTCTTCCCTAGTACATTCTGCCCTTTGGCACATTTGAACTGGACAAGAGTAGCTCAGGGAGAATTAAGGTACTTTTTATTTCATGGGAGAAGCACATAAATAATAATGGAATCCTAATAGACTGAGAGTGTATTTTATATGTCCCCAGGAGGCATTTCACACAGAGATATATACATGATATGCATAAGCTAAATCCCACTTCAAAGAGGCAATTGCAGCCTCAAATGTGTGTGTTTATATACACTTATCAGGTAGCAGAGAGTTTTCTGGGCATTCATGTAATAAAAGATAGTATTGCAAATAGACTTACAGATTAAACTACCATAAAGTCAATTTCTGTTTGTCCAAAAATATACAAATGAAAGATTAAAAAGAGCACGAGGAAAACTTTAACAGTACTCAACAGTTTTATTATTATATAAAGGAAATATGAGTATCCCCAATTTAAAAATTATCAATGAAATCCATAGGTAAGAAATATTTAGCTAATAAACATAAAAATATGTCTTTAATTCATACAATATTATAGAAACAATTTGAAAGAGTAACTGGAAACATAATTTCTACTACTAAAATAGTCAGAACTCTTTAAAAACACAATACTAAGTGTTAGTGAAAATTTTGCCAAATCAGTGCATTCCAAGTAATAATTTATGCATTTTTTACAGGGGTATTTTAGCGATAAACATTAGGAATCTAGAAATGTTTGTATGTCTGACCCATTAGCTTCTAGGAAGTTATTGTAAGGAAAATGTCAGAAATGTAAAGATTAATGAATCCTTATGTACATTTCCATAATTCTGAAAAACTGGAAATAATCTAAAGATTAAGTAGAAGAATACTTAGCAACCATAAAAATATGAGTAAGAATATTATATGAATATCTGTGGTGTGATATTAGTGTGGGAGGAGAGGGTAAAGGAAAAAATAAATATTCACTCTAATTCCAAATCTGTAAATTTGAAATAGTTATTTATATTCATAAGAATAAAACTGGGATGTTGAGAAAGGATCTTTTTGTCTAATGGAATTTTATTTTAAATTCAATTTTCCTGCACATTTCCAAGGACACACAATTGATAAGTCCTTTGTTCTGGCTATATAAAGTTGGTGACCTTTAAAATATGAAGTAAAGCACAGGAAAACTTTCAAAGCAAAGTGGAATCAATATGAAATTAAAAGTATATTATATCAAAAAAAATGTGCTAGAGTGAAACAAATATTTAAATACTGGGAGATTCAACAAATGTCTACTGCACTAATTGAAGCTATGCAATGACAGATGAAACTGCTAGGGGGAATCAAAGAGAACTACAACCAAAACCACTAATTTGAAGCTATGTGTGTGTGTGTGTATACACAGCCTCATGTTATTGAATCACTATTTACAACAGCCAAGAACTAGAAACCTAAATGCCCATTGATTGATGAGTGAATATGGAAGATGTGGTATAGATACGCAATGGAATAATATTTGCCTATATATAAGACAAAGTCCTGCCTTTTGTAAAAATAGGGAGATACCCAGAGTGTATTATGCTTAGTGAAATAAGTCAGAGGGGGGAAAACAAACACATTCTCTACATTCATTCATTCATTCATATCTCTACCTTCATATATAGAGAAAACAAAGAAATAAACTAAATAAAACAGAAATAAAATGTTTGTTCTATAAGACTGTCATCCAAAAGAAAATTTTCAGCTTTCACAGGGAATAAAAACTTATTCAGGTCTAAGGACTGCATCCTGGAGGTCACCTTTCTAAGCATTAATAAGAACCTTCCTTAATCCCCTCCCTCCCACCCCAATCTGCAGTTAGAAAAGGGTTTATAAAGCAAAAAAACAAAACAGGCCTTTCTGGAGGCCTGAGGATTAAGTCTCAGTGCTACCACCAGGCTGACCAGA
>NW_004568004.1:2304-2756 GCF_000260355.1 Condylura cristata | reverse complement strand
CCTCTGCCCCCAGGGAAGGCTCGGCCCGGCGAGCCTGGTCAGCGGGACCTGGGCAGCGGCCCAGGCTCTGGACAGCCCCCGTCTGCCGACACCTGGCCGCCCTGTGGCCCCTTCTCTGCTGGTGGCGGCAGAGGGCCGTGGGCCCGACACACCGCGTCCCACCCCCAAATCCAGACGGGGGAGCAGCCGGCATGGCCCTCAGACGGCCCACGCGTCCGCAAGTCCACTCTCAGAACACGGACATGCCGCGGAGCCGGCCCCCCGCACGGTCAGGGGGCAGCATGCCCACGGCTGGCTGGCGGCAGGCGGGGCGGGGCCTGGGGACAGCTCTGGACATGGCAGGCGGCTGCTTCCAGGAGACAGCCTGGGCTCACGGGCCAGCGCCAGCCCGCCACGAGCAGTGCTGGGCGCCTGCGAGGCCCTCACAGCCCTCCGGGGTCCCTGGCGGCTCC
>NW_004568004.1:0-1749 GCF_000260355.1 Condylura cristata | reverse complement strand
TGCGCTGACCGTGAAGCTTCTTTCGTCCCCACGGGACACCGGCCAGGGTCTGTCCCTCACATGCGGCCTCTGTTTGCAGCCACTCACAGAGACCCCCCACGCCGGCCGGGCCACGCATGTTCCTCCGCGTGGGTTTTAGTGCCAACGTGTCGATTCTAAGCAGTCTCACGGGACGTCCCCAGGGCGCGGCCAGCACGTGGCCGCAAGAGCCGAGGTGGCCCGGGCTCCCCCTTCGGCGGGCGCTGGGGCTGCACGGCCCACACGGCCATCCACACCGCTTCTGTGGCGCAGAGCCGTGGGTCCTCACCTCCCAGGCCACGGCGGCGGGTCTGAGTGCTGGGGACAAAGCCAGGCCAGGGCATCGGGGGTTGGGCTGCTGCGGCCCAGGGTGGCCTCTGCTGGCCATCCTCCACAGGCAGGGTCCAGCCGCCGAGGTCTGAGGGCAACGGGTGACAGCACCCACGGCCTCCAAAGCCACATCAGCCCCCCACTCGGAGAGGACGCCCCCAGGACCTCAGACTTCCTAGAGCCCTCCAGCGGCGGCGGGCACACTTCAAGCCCGCGAGGGGCCCACTGCTGCACCGTGGCTCAGGCCCCCAGCACACGTGGCCGGTGGCCCAGGCCAGCAGGTGGCAGGCAGGAGTCGGGGCGCCGGGGCAGCCTCAGACAGGGCGGCCGGCTCACAGCTGCAGGGCCGACAGGTGCGCTCCCCGCCCACCGGCCTGGCGCCCGCCCTGGGGTGAGAGCGGGCCGCGGGCCGCGCCACATGTGGCCAGGACTCCGAGCAGCCGGCCCGGGAACGGGGAGGCGGGAGCAGCGGCCTGCGTGCAGGGGGGGCAGGGGCCTGGCTGCCGGAGACTGGCCCTCGCGAGTGGACGCAGCTCCAAGTGGGGCCGGCGCCCCGGCGAAGCGCCTCGCCTCAAGGGGAGCCCCTGTCGCGGGGAGGACCCCTCCCACGCCCCGGGGGGGCCCGCAGCTTACCTCGAAGGAGCACTCGACGCTCCTTTCGCTCTTTTTGTGGGCCAGCCCCTTGAGGTCGATCTTCTCCACGGTCACTGCAGCGACACAAGACGGTCAGGCGCCGAGCGACCCGCCGGAGCTCGCTGAGCAGCGGGGCCCACGGGGCGTGCGCCCACCAGCCGGGCATCTGCAGGCCAGGACGCTGCCCACGGCGGACACCCAGCTGCGGCCCGCCCTGAGCACACGCAGAGCGCGAAGCCGGCTCTTCGCCCCCTCCTCACCGCCAGAGGCAGCGCCTCCAACGTGGGCCACAAGATCCTGGCGAAGCCGCCGCCCCCGGCCCGCCGCGGGCACCCCGGTCTTCGCCAGGGCCCCCGAGACCCAGCAGTCACGGAGCCCCGATGCTCAGAGCTGAGCCAAGCAGAGGCCGCACCCAGCTGCCCCAAGGCCTCCCGCCTCCTCCCTGGCCCCAAATCTCAGGGCCAGAAAGTCGGGGTGCGCCCGAGACACGGCCCGGCGCACGCTGCAGGTCCGGGGGCACCCATGGGCCGACGACGCGCCCCTGTGCTGTCCGACGGCCCAGGGGTGGCTGTGGGTCTCCCTGACCTGTTCACGCGCCAGGCGTGAGGCCAGTCAGTCTTGGCCAACCCGGCCGAAGAGAAAGGGGCCACCCCTCGCCCCCTCACGGCCTCCCTGACAGCAGCCGCCGTGGTCCGCGGTGTCTCAGACAAAGCAGCGCCCTGCGGGCGGAGGGCACCCCGGAGGGAGCGCGCCCCCCTCCCGGCCGGC
>NW_004568003.1:0-2759 GCF_000260355.1 Condylura cristata | reverse complement strand
AAATTCCTGGCAAATTAATTGTTCTGCTGTTTGACGGTTGAACATTAAATATTTGATCTCCCATAATTTCAACATTAAAAGCCTTTTCTAATTTTTTTGTGTTTACATTACCAAAGCAAAATGTCTTTAACCAAAGGCATATTTAGCTCTTTCAAGATTCTGATAATAAATAGCTCTAAGATAAAGCATAAATTTAGCCTAGTACTGAGTACACAATTGGCAAAATATTTTTGTGAAAGGATGTTATAGAAATCAGACAAGGAAAAGGATGTTAATGAAAAGAATGGTCTATGTATCTTATAATCATGGGGTAGGATATTTTGAAGTTCTTTTAAGGAATAGCTCATTTTTCTGTGGATAAAAAATATTCATTTATTCTTTGTTACTAACTACCCTGATGTCCTAAGGATGGGTAAATGATATCACAAGAAATCACATAGAAATTTTGTGTCAGGCCTCCCTGGTTGTCTAGGGCTCAGGTCTTAGCACTGTCATCACTATGGCCTGAGTTCAATCCCAAGACATGGAACTAATCTGTATATAACTCAGTAGACCCTCCTGTCCTGCTGCTCCCCTTAGTAGTGTATTTGAGTAAATCCACCTGTTCTGCTCCCCACTCTGTCTCTGTTGTACCTCTTACCTCCACACCTCTGGCCTACACACCATTCTACACACACACGCACACACAATATATATGTCAGGTAGCTGTTGTTGCTAATTGTGAACTTGCATCTGAGAGTGTCAGTGAATGTGAGAATGTGGATGGTTCAAGACTTTGTTAAAAATAGAGTTACCAGGCCCTCCCTGGTGGCATAACAGGTAAGGATGCAGCACTGCAAGCTAGCTGCGGCCGCTTCAGTACAAGTTCGATCCCCACCCAGGAGATGACCCACATGGCGCGGCAGACCTCTCCTGACCCGCTTGCTGTTCTCCTCAGCAGTGTACTTCATCGATCTGCCTCTTCTGCTCCCCACTCTGTCCCTGGTGAAGCCTCTCTCTGCATCTCTGGCCTGTACCCCAATTCTTTATGAATAAGTAAAAAAATCTTTAGAAAAAAAAATTAGTGACAATCATTTTCAATATATGACATTCTGGAAAAGGCCACATTGTGGACACATGAAAAAAGGTGCGTGGTTTACAGGTATGGGGGTAGAAGAGGGTGAACAAGCAGAGCAGAAATGATTTTTAGGTACTGAAACTACTCTAGTGACACTATGAGGGCACCTACATGTCATTACAGATTTATCTAAATCATTTATGTACAACACCAAGAGTGCACTTTAATCTATGAACTGTAGGTGGTTTTAGTGCATCAATCTAGATTCTTCCACTATAACAAATGTATCACTGCAGCTGGGAAATGCTGATAATGGGAGAAGGTAAGCATGCGTAGGAGCAGGGACTTTATGGGAAATCTGTGACCTTCCTTTTAATTTTGCTGTGAACGTAAAACTGCCCTAAATGCATTTAAAGCATTTCTACTAGTAAAATGTAATGTATTTTGAACAGAGCGAAGCCTTTCACTGATCAGCTGTTCTGAATTCATTCTAATTACCTACAAGTTTATTCAGTTTTTTTTCCCATTGCTAATAACAAAGGGTCCCAATAAAGATGATTTTGGTGAGGGGATATTTAGAAAGCAAGTACCCTCCAGAGAAAGGCCTGAAGAGATTATTGTATTTTAGGAGAAGTGTTTTAGGTGATATTCAAGGGACTTGGGCTATAGAGATTGGTAGATCTGTGAATTAGAGCACCACAGAAGGCAAGGTGGGTGAGACAACATTACCACTCAAAATAGATCAAAGCCCTAGATAGAAGAGTTACAACGGTAAAACTCTTAGAAGAAAACATAGGTGTTAACTTGGCTTTATCAACTTTGCTTAGATGTAAGGCAAACACATAAGCAACAAAATAAAAACTAGGCCCTCCCTGGTGACACAGCGGGTTAAAGCATTGCACTAAGAAGCTAAAGCCACTGCAGCATGAGTTCAATTCCCTCCTGCCCTGGAGGTGACCACATGGCGCGGCAGACCTCTCCTGGCCTGCCCGCTGCTCCCCTCAGCAGTGTACTTTGTCGATCTGCCTGTTCTGCTTCCCGCTCTGTCTCTGGTGAATCCCCTCACCACCTCTGCACCTCTGACCTGTACCCCAGTTCTGTATGCATAAATTAATCTTTAAAAAAATAAAAACCACACACTCAGAAATTGCCACAACCTTGTCAAACTTCCTTAAACTTCACTCCCCTGTCAGGCAACAACTTCAGAGAATATATCTCCATGTAGATTTGAGTAGTACTTAAGAAATGCAAATTGAGAATAATCATTCTCACCTTTTCTATGTTTCATTGGCCTCTTGTTGCCTACAGGAAGCAGAAAAACTCTATTCTTAAGTTATTTGCTGAACAATTTCCTTTCTTTCCAGCCTCCCTCCAAAGCCTTCTCTTTCTCTTTGCAATGAATTAGCCCTGTCCTCCTACTACTTAAATTCTCTAAAATAAATTAACAAACAGCCTGAAGTCAATTAAGAGGGAATCAGAAAAATATTTACTCAAGTATAAGCAAGACTTCTTTTTTTTTTGCAATATTGTAATTCTTTTCTTGCGGTTTTCAACTCTGCGGGGAGAAGTAGTTGGCAATTATGTATACACCTCATTACACACACACACACACACACACACACACACACACTCACATACTCCAATAATTAACTTGGCTAAGCTGACAGACATTTGAAATAATAGCTGGATTTTTTTTTTTTTT
>NW_004568002.1:0-2763 GCF_000260355.1 Condylura cristata | reverse complement strand
CCGTTTCCTGGCCACAGGCTCCAAGATCTCACGCCATCTCTCGAGAGCCGAGACAGGCCTTGTGCGAGATTTGCAGCCGGGCCTTGCGCCCCTGGACTCCAGGTGGATCTGCAGGGCTCCCGTGCTCCTGGCTGCTGCGTGGTGGAGGGAAGCTTTCGAAAACCTCAAGTGGGACCCACCAGCCGTAAACCTCATTCATGCAAAGAGGTGGGGGCAGAAAGAACAGAAAATATCATCCACCCTGAGTGCCTTATCACTAGGTCCAAGGTCCAAGCCGTTCTCAGGCTGCCCTCCGAGGCAAGCTGCGGGAGGGAATGTCAAAGACGCTGACCTGAGGCTCCAGATGCACAGATGGGGCCCTCAGGCAAAATGTTGCCAAGCAGCCGGCTCCCTTCAGCAGTCCACCTACTTGTCCAAGAACGGCAGCAAGTGGGCCACTCCACAGAGGCCTGAGATGCTCCCCAGGTGATGAGGACGGTATCAGAGCTGTCTCTGCATGGGCCAGGGCCAGCAGTCTTTTGCCCACCTGTGAGTTTTTAGGGGCTCGTGGGCGACCAGGCTCCCTGTGTATGGCATCCTGGCTCACTCCATGCCGGGGCTTCTCCACACTGGCCTCCCTCTGCGGAGGCAGCTCAGGAAGGCAGGCCACCCACCTGCACCAGTGCAGGTGCCCCTCTCAGCAAAACTTTCCCTTGGGGGCAAGTCTGGATGCCTGCTCAGGCCAAACAGGAGTCCTCAATTGCTCTGGCCTTTTCCCAAAGAGCCCTGCTCCTTGGCGAGAAGGGTGCCTCTGACTCCAGACAGAGTGGTGGCCTCAGAAGCTGGTTGTGAGCCCTGACCGGACAGCTCCAGGAAGAAAGCTGGGCTGGAGGGAACAGCGGGCCTCCGCGCACACTGCAAAAACCACATGTCATGGCATGGACCGACAGCCACACTCTAGCAGCCAAGAGAACATAAATCTCTACAATTGCACTCAGCCACACCCTGACAGAGCTGCCCTGCGGGGAGGGTAGCTGAAGGTTGGCCACACTACCCAGTGACTGGGGAAGGCTCTTCAATGCCCCAGCCAGGCATAGACTTGCGAACGGCAGCCACAGGGCTTGCACTGTGGGCTTGCAAAGCTCGTCAGGCATGCAGAGATTGAGGAGGAGGGCCCTTGCAAGCACCCCAAAGTCAGCCTGGGCCTGCCTGGCCCTGAAGGGCTTTTTGTCTCCGAGTGAGAACACCAGGTCCAGTCACTTAGGCCTGCCTGATTTCAATCCCAGGCTTGTTCATCCTTCACAGTGTGGCCCTCCTCTCCTGTCTCCTTGCTGATGCCGTTGCCAGTGGTGGATTTCAGTGCAAGTGGAACTGCCTGTTCTGCACCCCACTCTCTCAGCCTCCCTCTGCTGAGCCCTCTCACCTCACTCCACTGCCACTGCCACTGCCAGTGCCACTGGTCCAGCTCTGAACCCCCAAGTGAATCCTCAGCAACCAGAATCAAGACGTCAGCCCACCACACGCGTCCGACCGCGGCAGGCTGGCCATTGCTGTGTGGGTGTGTGTATCTGCCACTTGCCAGAGAAGCATCCCTGTCTTCTGCCTTCACAAGGCCATTGTCTTGGCTTGCCCTCTGGACAAAAGGTAGCTCGCTGCTCCGAAAGAAGACAAGTGGATGTGCGAGCACAGCTTGAGTCCCAGCCGGGCTGTGGGGCCCAAGATCATGTCAGACCGCCAGCACCATCAAAGCACCAGGCTTCCCGAGTGCCCTGGGCCCACCCTGCTGAAGAAGGCCTGATGGGCGAGGTGTGGCTGTCTGTGCATGTGATGGTGTGTTTGTATGTTCATCGGGCGCATGGACCTGTGGGTGAGTGGTCAAGTGAGCGAGCCCAAGTCCAGGGGCACACACAGAGAGGGAGACACCTGGTGAAGGAGGGACTGAAGAAGGCTGGCATGGTGTTCCCAGGAGCGGGCTCCCTAGACCTTCTCCTCACGGAGATGGCTTGGCCTCTAGCTTTGGGGCTATCAGTCCACTTGGCTTTGGGGGCTGCTGTGGACAACGGTCTTTCCCAGAAAACTACAGACAGGCAAAGTGTGGGCAGTGGGCCGGTCAGGCTACCGATGGCCTCGGTGTGGGTGCATCCCAGGCCCGCCTGTTACCGTGGAGTCGTGGGTGCCCATGGCCTGTGCCTTGCGGTTCAGTGCCGGGGCTGTTGGTGTGGGTGATCCTCACCTCTCAGAGGCTTGGCATTCACTCCATGCGTCATCCCTGGCATGGGCACTGACCGCAGATGCCAGGGAGAATGATCCCCAGGCCAGTGTGCAAGGAGGCCCTGGTGTCCCTCGGATGACCAGAGCCCACACTGGGTCTACTGGAGCCCGCACTGACCCGCCCCTGCACGTTGCATCTTCTCTGGACCTGTAGCCCCCCTGCAATGATGTCCATGGTCACCGGCAGGGTGCTGTGGCACCACACAAAGCCTGGCCAGGGTGCTGTGGCACCGCACAAAGCCTCCTCGCCTTGCCCAGGAGGCTGCACGCAATGCTTTGCTGCCCCCGTGTGGTCAGAGATTCCCCTCACGGGCCACAAAGCAGAACACGGGGTGGGGTTGGGGAAGGAACGTGACGTGGAGGATGAGGTCTGGCTCATGGTTCCGGGCCACACTGCTCCCCAAATGGTGAGCTCTTGTCATTCTCAAAGGGAGAGAGAGAGGAAGAGCTAAAGAAAGAACGTCCTGCAAAACCTCATTCAAAGCAGAAGCTGGCCTACAGGATGCCTCTGGG
>NW_004568001.1:1966-2756 GCF_000260355.1 Condylura cristata | reverse complement strand
GCCTCCTGGCAGGCAGAGGACTGGCGAGAGGCCAAAATGAGGAGAAAGACATGGAAGTCACTTAGGAGAGAGTGGGGAGCTGTGAGTGGGAAGCAGGCAGCCAGCAAATGTCCTGTCCTGGCAGAAAACAACAGGGTACCCCCAATTCACACCCTAAAGGTGTGGGCTGGGCAGTCACTTTACCTTCTCCTATAATATACCACCTAGTGATGGGGTGGAGACGAGCGGCCAGGTGAAGCTATTTTACGTGGAAGGCAGGTGAACTTTGGGAGAGTCCCTGGAAAACTACGTCCCCCACTACTGCCCTGGGGAAGCGCAGTGACCCACTAAAGATGCACACAGGGCATGTCTCATGCAGCAGATGGCAGGTTCCCTTAGAGCACAAGCTTGGAGGTGGCAGGGACCCCCTCAGTCTGCCTGCTAACAGTGCTATAATCTGAAGTCGCAAACCCTGGAGAAGAAAGCAGTAGCCACAGGCAGGGAGGCCCTCCAGAGTCAGGTGTGAGCGCTTCTCCAGAACCAATTCAGGCAGCCAGGGAGGCTCCCCGCAGGGGGATGGGGTTGCTGCACCCACACCTGCTGGGGGGCGTTCCACGCGGGGTGTGCCCCTGGGTGTGATGCCGCCCAGGGCCCCACAGGTGTGTGCGTCCTCGCGAGACCATTCTGGATTAGGAATGGCGTTTTGGAAAGGCAGGTCCTGTCCGGAGGCACTGGGGCGGCATGGGGCCTGTCCCCCCTGATTTATTTGGGAGAGTCTAAAGGCCTCAGAACAAAAACAGCCCACGGCACT
>NW_004568001.1:0-511 GCF_000260355.1 Condylura cristata | reverse complement strand
GCCCAGGTCTCCACGTAGGAGTTTCCCGGGGACGCAGACATCCAAGCTAGAGCACGTCTCCCCACCTGGTCCTCTCCCTGCCGGGCTGGGTATGGGTCCTGGGTGGCCTGGGACGCAGGCCTGGTGTCCCTGCAACCCGATGGCGACATTCTCATGCCTTACAGTGAAACGCGCCTCACACCACAAGGCGACGTTCTTACCAGGGTGGACACGTTTACTGAAAATCGCTTTGGTGCGTATGGATGGCTCGCACCACACCCAGCGTGGTGTCTGGCGCCCAGCGGTGTCGACCCTCCCCTCCGCGCTGAGGCTCGGGGCTACAGTGTAGACAGTGCAGAACGCCCAGGTCTAAGGGCTCAGGAAGCCCCAGCGGAGAATGGCAGTCCCCCAGGGGGCACTGCAAAATCAGCTGACACGGGGCTTCAGCCCACCCTCACGCCCCCCCAGGCCCTCTGAGCTCTCTCCTCTCACTGTCACGGGGAGCGGGGAGCCCAGGGGCTGCAGGCCGTGA
>NW_004568000.1:0-2766 GCF_000260355.1 Condylura cristata | reverse complement strand
ATTCATTCATTCACTCAATCACTCTCTTTAATGTATTTACTCTTTTGCTTAAGCCTGCAATATACAGAAGGTGATTTCAGAAATGTCAATCTATAACACTGAATAAGCATATTTTCTACCTAGAGTTAAACACTTTATAAATTTTAAAGATAAAATTTAATTATAGCAAAATATATAAATCATCAGAGACTACTTACATATATTTTGATAACACATACACCCTTCTCATGTCTTTGTCAAGACTTAGAAATTTTCCATCAATTCAGAAAGCCATATGGACAACTACTTTTCTAATTTTTTTCCCATTATAGATTACTTTAGCTATTTTAGAACTCCATAGAAATGGAACCATCCAGTATATACTTGTGTCCAGTTACTTTTGTTGACATAGTATTTGTGATATTCATCTACATTATTTTGTATATTAGCAAGTTATTCTTTTTATAGCTTAGAAGTGTGCTATTTATGAAAATACCACAATTTGTTTATCTATCCACTATGATGGACATTTGGGTTATTTCAGTTTATGACTATTATAAATAAAGCTGTTGTGGACATCTAAAAACAAGTATTTATGTTTTATTTATCTTGAATTTAGTGCCTATGAGTGGAACTATTATATGATAGGGTAGCTGGAATGTTTACTTTAAAAACTGAAATTAGTTTCATAGTAATTGTACTGTTTTATACTCTCACTACCCTTTATGAGTTTCTAGTTGCTCCACATCCTCACCAACATCTGATCTTATCATCCCTGAAATATTTAGCCATTCAAGTGGATATGAGTGCTATCTCACTACATTTTAATTTACTTTTCTCTGACTACTGATGATGTGGAATCTTTCTGTCATATGCTGATGATCTTTCTTATAGCTTTCTTTGACTATTTTAAAAAATTGACTTGTTTTCTCTTTAAGTTCTAAGAGTTATGTTTTTGTGGTACAAATTGTGAGATATATGTATTGTTAATATAGTCTACCATTTTGTGTCGTTTATTGATTTTTTAATGTCTTTATTAAACAGAAGTTTTTATGAATTCCTTTTTACTCATTTTATGTCAATCATGGTTATAGCTCTCTGTGTTTTAAGAAATCTTTGCCTGCCCCCAGTTCACAAAAATATCCTTTTATGGCTTCCTTTATAAGCTTTGTATTTTTATATTTGTTAACTAGAAATAAAGTCTTAGTGACATTTAAATAGTTTATTTGATAATCAAAGTCAGTATTTGAATTTGGGAAGCAGTCTGACAGATTTTGCTATGTGAGAATGGTTCCACCAAACACAAGTTAGAATTTTGTTTATATAGGGTAGGAACAGTGATTGATATTAAATATGTAATTATTCTTAGTAAGGAGGCTTCTAATTCTAAGTTGTTTTGATCTAAAGATACATTGATGTTATCTATAGCAGAAGAAGGTAATGTAGGATTTAATTTCTTCCTTTCAGAAAAAGTCACTGTAGGGATATTAACTAAAACTGGATCTTTGTTGTCAAATAGTGATTATTGTAGGTAGGGATAAAAAGACTAGTTTTTTCCATAGACATCAGATTTTGCATTGTTGTTTCTGACTTTACATTTATGCAGATGGCTTTGTGCTCTTGTCTGCTGTAAAAGGGTTATATTCCTAGAACATTTTAAAGTATGTTCACATATTTATAGTTTTGTATATTTAGGTTTATTTTCCATCACTGATGAATATTTTGGATGGTGCGATGTGCCATTAATAGAGATTAGAGCTTAGTGTTCATGGTTTTTCACTTTGTGCAAATTTCATTACTGTTTATTTTTAAACAAGGAAAAATTTACCATAGTAATATCTTTTAATTTTATTTATTATGCTTTTGGGAAAGCAAAGTACTTCAACATTTCTTAAATATAGAAATGTTTAAATTTTAGAATTCATTATATTAAAAAGTGAAAATAAGATTATTGCTTTATGAGAATGGAAATAAGTAGGACATTTTACTAATATTTTACTATTAAAAGAATAGGTATGGGGCCCTCCCTGGTGGCGCAGCGGGTTAAAGCACAGCACTGAGAATCTAAAGCCGCTTCCGCATGAGTTCGATTCCCACCTGTCCCGGAGGTGACCAGATGGCGTGGCAGACCTCTCCTGTCCCGCCCGCTGCTCCCCTCAGCATTGTACTTCATCAATCTGCCTATTCTGCACCCCACTCTGTCTCTGGTGAATCCTCTCACCCTCCACAGCTCTGGACTGTACCCCAGCTCTATATGAATAAATAAATAAATCTTTAAAAAAAAATTTGCTAGACCATAAGAAACTCCTATATACTTTTTAATCTGGATTCAGCAATTGCCCTTATGTTGTCCTATGTGTTTTTATCTATTTACCTGCATTTTTATTCATGAATCTTTTGAGACTAAAACATCCTGCCTCCATATTTCTTAACTACTTCTGTGTAAATTTCTTAAGAATGAGAAATTGTAACCACAGCAAAGTTGTCAAAATGAGAAAAATTTAATATTGATATATTAGCTAATCTATAAACTACATTAAATTTTGTTATTTATCTCAGATTTTGTCCTTTTTGTTTTTTTTCTTGTCCCGCTTCCCCCATTTCAGGATCTAATCCATTGGTTTTAATTGTCTCTCTTTAGTTTCCTTTGGATTGCAACAGCTCCGTAAGCTTTCCTTGATTTTTCTTGGCATTTTGAAGCAAGAATGAGTTACTTTGTAGACCTTCAGTTTGAGGTTGTTTGATGTTTTTGACTAGTTTTAAGCTATGCCTTTTTTTTTTTTTTTT
>NW_004567999.1:1637-2750 GCF_000260355.1 Condylura cristata | reverse complement strand
GAAGCGGCGGTGCCGCACCTGGGCTGGGCACCCGGCCCACCCACGGCAGGTCTCCCGCTGGGCTGGCCAGCGCCTGTTGACCCGCGCCACGTGCCCTGCGGCCTCTGACTTGCGATCCTCATGCCCGCGGGCGTGAACGGGGGGGGGAGGGGCGGAGGCCCACCTTGCAGCACAGGCCTGTGGGTCAGGACCTGCGTCAGCGTGTGACGGAAAAACCTCTTTGGACACCCTGTCCAGTCGATGCTGAGGTGGGTGTGTTTGCTGAAGATGCTGAGCCTGCGGGGTGGGGTCACTAGGGAGCTGGCCGGCAGGAGGGCAGCAGCCGTGTGCCCCTGAAAGCCCTGGAGGGAAGCTCCGAAGGGCAGCCTGGGGCACGCTGGCGGGGAAGAGGGTGCCCAGAGCCCGGCCCCAGTCATCGGGGGGCCCCTCGGGGTGGGGTGGGAGGTCCCCCAACATACCAGCCGCACACTGCCCTGTAGGAGGGGGCAGACTCCTGCACGCCGGCGGCCAGTGCTTCAAGGGCGCCTGGAGCAGACGGAATGGGACAGGACAGGACAGCTCAGGCGGACAAAGCTGCCCAGCCTCTCGCCAGTGCACAGGCTCTGGGCCCTGGGGCCTCGAAGGCCGACCAGGCACAGCCCCACGCCGGGAGCGACACAACCCCAGCCAGAGCCTGCCGGGGGGACACGGCCCCACCCGCCCCCACGCCCACGCGTGGGAGACACCGGGCCTGCCTGCACCCTGCGGCCCCCAAGGCCACTCACAGGACAGCATTCTCTGGAGCACGTCAGTGGCCACCTGCGGAGAGGCAGGGCTGAGTGCCCCCGGAGCCCCTGCCCATCCTCGCGGGCACCGTGGCGCTCCGGGGGTCTGGCCGGGCCGCCCGCCCCTCGCCCCCCTACCTGGGACGCCCGCTCAGGCTCCCCTTCCCTCCATGGCTCTGGGCGCTCCTGAAATCCCCGCACGACCAGCACGCGCACGACGTCTGGAAACCGGACAGGACAGGACAGGGCTCACGCGCGCAGCTGCGACGCACACGCAGCCTCTGCGCCCTGGCGAGGCCGCTGCGGTCAGGCAGGTCTGGGGGCCCCGGCGCCAGGCGCTGACAGCACG
>NW_004567999.1:0-467 GCF_000260355.1 Condylura cristata | reverse complement strand
GCCTGTCCCGGCCGCACTGAGCGGCTGCCCGCGGCCGCAGGACCAGGGCCTACCTGCGCCCGCCACAGTGCCCGGCAGAGGGCCGGCCGGGAGAGCGAGCCGCGTGCCAGCAGGTCCTGGGCCGCTGCCAGCAGGGACGACAGCTTCTCCTGGAGAGACAGAGCCCGCTCGAGCCCCGCAGACGCCCGCCGAGTCAGGGCACGCGCCCGCCCCCGGGGAAGGGAGCACCCCGTACCCTGCACTCTGCACTGAGCAGTGTCCCGGGGTGCGGCCCGGGCCCCTCCAGGCAGAGCTGCACCAGCCCATCGGCGACCAGCCGGCTGGCCAGATCGGGCACCAGGAGGCCTAGCCTGCAGGCCTGGTCCCGCAGGACGCGGTCTGGGAAGGAAACGGGGCGGCCCAGCCTGAGCGCGGAGGCCAGCAGCCTGGGGGCAGAGGGCCACGCTGCTGTGCCCCCCGTCCCAACC
>NW_004567998.1:0-2784 GCF_000260355.1 Condylura cristata | reverse complement strand
GGCTCCACAGCCCGCGTTAGTCACTTTGCGCCCTAGACCATGCTCCTCTAGATCCCGAGGCAAGCACAAGCCCCCTTTTTAAAATGACAGAGCCCCAAGGGAAAGGATGATCCCACTACAGATGGCAACTCCAAGGCCTGGGGAGGGAAAGGAACCGTTGGCTGATGCCCAGGCTGGAGCTGGGTCTCCCCGCCCCCAGGGTCCTTCCAGCTCCCTCCCCCTCTTCACCACGGCCCTCCCCCCTTCCCTTGCTTCACCAAGGCTTGGCTGACATCTAAGCTGTTGCTCCAATACAGCAATCTCAATTCGGCCTCAGTCCCTTTGCACTTGCTGTTCCCCCACCAGATTTGGTCCATCTCTTCCTTGACCAGTCCACTGACAGTAGCCTAGCCCTGCACTCACTTTTCCTATCTTGATTGATTTTTCTGCCTAACACTTCTCATTACATTGGTCATTACGTTAAATAGGTACACGATTGTTCTGTTCCTTATCCACCTTCCTGTCTACAGCATCAACCCCTGAGGGCAGGGGCTTTATTCACAGCTGCTCCCCCGGTGCCTTCTAGAATGTTGAATACGTGCTTGTGGAACAGATAGATGGGTGATAGAGGAAGGAGTGGAGAGGTGGGCGGACGGCCGGTCTCCTTCTTGGCTCTTCGGACCTGCCTACCCTGGCTCCAAGCCTGAGCAGGCAGCTCTGGGGCAACCACGGGACAGGGCAGGACTCACTGTGGCTCATCCTCCCAGGTTAGGCAAACAAAAACTTTACTTCTCCCTTCCTTGCCTGACCCCTAACAGCCCAGGGTGGAAAGTTGCTGGCAAGTTAGCAACCTAACTTTGCTGCCACTAAACCTTGAGGCTTCATCTGTCAAGCTGGGCCTGGGGCCTTCTGTGGTCCACAGTGGAGCTGGGCATGATCGGGTGTGGCGGGGCACATGGCCAAGGCGCAGGCCAAGGCTTCCTATCTGGAGTAGGCCCCAGAGTCTCCCAGAGAGGCTGGAGTTTTGGAAGGTGAGAAGTACAAGGTGAGTTGGCTCTGGACTCTGGGGCAGGAGGGGACAGTGTCTCTTCTTGTCCCCACCGTCATCCCCACAAGGCTGGGGCTCATGGCAGCCCTGTGAGGCCGGAGCCCTGGTGATCCCCATCCCGAAAGGAGGAAACTGGGGCCAGTGGGACTCCCAGCCCCACCCAACTGGGGTGGAAAGGCAGGCTTTTGCCCAGCTGGCGTGGCGATGGATAAAGCTTCCATGTCCCCGTGTCCCTGGTCACACGCAGCGTGAAATTGCTAGTTCTTCTTCGATGGTTGAAGTGGGATGAGCGTCTTTCCCTCCTCTGTGAAACAGGAGGCTTAGCTGGGTTCTGTTAGACACCGCAGGATTCTCACCCCTGCCCCATGCCCCCACCCCAGATGTCCTTAGCCCATTAGACAGAGCAGCAAACTGAGGCCCGCAGAAGCGCACTCGGTTCTCCCAGCCGCCCCGATGCTGACTTTTCGGCGGCGCCCAGCCTCCAGCTCCCCGTGTTCCGCTGGGCGTGGCTTGGGAGCAGGCCGAGAAAGAACGAAACTCTGAGCAGATGCTACTGATCATTGGTGGGGGTGGGGAGGGAGTCCCAGGGCTGGAGACTGCAGGGCTGGGGCGCCTCTCTTTTCTGGGGTGGGGGCCTCCTTGCCCGACTGGATGGGCAGCCACTTCCCGACTGGACTGTTTTTGCCAATCAAAGACAGTGGCCTCTTGCCAATTTCCTCCTGGCCCTTGTCCAGGTCAGAATTGGAGCTTATTCAAATAAACTCCGAGGCTGGTTGGTCATTGAAGCAGTGATTGGAGAGTTTGGCCTCCTCAACCCTGCCAACCTCACCAGAACATCCTTGAGGAATCTGAATAATCAGCTCATTTTCTGGGCAGAGAATGTGGGAGGAGTGGAGCCCGGTGGCCACTCCCTGCCGGCGTCTCTGGGCTCTGGAGTCCTCTCCGGCTTTCATCTGTGCTGAGTTCTTGACCATGTTCTGCAGATGCGTGTGGTTCCTGCCTGTGCTTCTGCTTCTCCCCCAAGGATGCTGCCTTGACCCGAGTTCTCCCAGAATCAGACCCTGAGACTAGAATTCAGGAGCAGGGAGTCTGTTCAGGAAGTGATGGGTGGGGTGAGACAGAGAGGGAAGCTGATGAAACACATGTCATCAAGGCAGTGACCAGTGTGCACAGCTGCACCCCAGTCTTCCTGGGAAAGTCTGAGAGCCAGTGCAGAACACGCACCTCAGAGTTGCAGCTGAGGGGTGAGGAACCCGGCTCTGACTCCCATCACAAGCGGGCAGTAAATAAGTGAAAAAGGGAAGAGCAGATAATGTTATTTAGAATGTTAAGGGCATTCGAACATAAGTGAGCCAGGTGCACAGGCAGAGAGTGAAGCACAGGCAGAGAGTGAAGCACAGGCAGAGAGTGAATGTGGCCAGGGGTTCTGCTGGGCTGTGTGGTCAGGAAAAACGTCTCTGAGGTGACTTTTGAACTGAGTCCTGAAGGAGAAGAAAGAACATGCCAGGTGACCGACTCACAAGCACAGAGGCCCTGAGGCAGGGACGGAGCATACGGCTTCACTGAGAAGCCTGAGAATCTGTCTGACTGGGAAACTGAGGCCCAGCAAGGGGAAGTGAGACCTCTGGGCCTTAGCACTGGACATGAGAGCCAGGAGGGGCTTCTACGACCACTGTGGCCTTCTGAGCCTCATCCTGGTGCTGAACCGCTGGCCGCGGGTGGAGGGCTGGTGTCGACTGAGGGCTGCAGCCAACCTC
>NW_004567997.1:1842-2768 GCF_000260355.1 Condylura cristata | reverse complement strand
CCTGTTCTGTTCCCCACTCTGTCTCTGGTGAAGCCTCTCACTGCCCCTGAGCCTCTGGCCTGTACCCCAGTTCTGTATGCACAAATAAATAAATCAAAAAAAAAAAGTTTCCTTAATAAAACTTTACTTATTAAAGTTTTGAAACTACCTGATAGTGAGATAAACTTTTCTGTGTCTCAGTTTATATGTTCTGGAACATTGTGCTTTCTTTTTGATGTCATATTCCTTTATATTTGTCGCTTCTAGAATTACAGTTATAGTATTTACAGTCTGTGCTATGACAGTGTGCTTCAGGATGTCAGACAAGCCATAGGGGTTAGAGAGGGGCATGTAGTCTATTCTTTCTATTACCAGGGATTGGGCCTTAATGAGTCACCTCAGCTCCTCTTTATTGCTTTTGTCTTTTACAAGCATTTATATTTTCTGTTTTCCTCTCTCTACTTCCTAGGACACATGTATAAGCTACAGCCCTGTCATATCCCCCGTCCAAATCATAGACTGTGGGCAACTGTCTCCACAATCACCTGTTTAATACTTTGTATTTTTCCTCAGTATCTCCTCTGTGTAATCTTTGTCTGTAGGGAAACAAAGATACTTCAACATCTGAAAATCTGTAAGAATAATTTACCAAATCAATAAGAATAAAGAAAAAATCAGATATCATATCAGTGGATGTGGAGCTGAGAGCACTTAATAAGGTTCAACTTCTTTTTTTTTTAATAATAACAATAAGATTTATTATTTGATATTTAAGGTACAACTCCAAAGTATAAGAAGACACAAAATGTAAATATCTTGGAAAGACATCAGCAACAGTTGGATTGCTTTACATCTTTTTTTTTTATTACAAAAGTTTATTTTTACATCATTTTGTACATTTTTTTTTTCCATCTCAATTGTAATCCCCGCGGGTTTCCCATCACCAA
>NW_004567997.1:0-1197 GCF_000260355.1 Condylura cristata | reverse complement strand
AAACAATAAATCAGGTCAGCAAAGTGGCAGGTTACATCAATATACAAAAACCAGTGCTTTCTTTCTTATGTGCAAACAAGAGTTACAAGAGGGAGAAATCAAGAAAACAACTCCTTTTAAATTACATCATAAAGAATTAAATACCTGTGAGTAAATTTAACAAAGGAAATGAAGGAGCTATACAAAAACATTATAAGACATTGTTATGTATTTGGAAAACAAATATTTTAGTAACATTTTCAGAGAAATTGTAACTATTTCAAATCTTGATGTTGAGTAGCTTATTAAATATTACTTGTAATGTGGACTCTTGAAACCATGCAAGATATTTTTTGTATTATGCACATGGAAATGGATAAGTATCTTTAAGTTTGAATGGGCCTTTAACCACAGGTGACATTTTAACATATATTTTGGAAGTAATGTTTCACCATTATGTAAATATTCCAAATGTTGACACATAACATTTGAAAAGAAACTAAAAAATTACATTTGTAAAATGATCTTACCAGAAAAGGCTTTAATATACTAAGGGTTGGAGGTTTCATAATAAATTTTACAGTATTTATTAACAGAATTCTGAATGAAAATAAGATTTTTATTTTCCTTTTAGTGCCTGACAATAACAATAATATCTACTGGCAATTTTTTTTTTAAATTTTTATAAAAGATTTATTTATTTATACATACAGAATTGGGGCATAGGCCAGAGTTGCAGGGGCAGTGAGAGGAGTCACCAGAGACAGAGTGGGGAGCAGAACAGGCTGACTGATGAAGTACATTGCTGAGGGGAGCAGTGGGCGGGTCAGGAAAGGTCTGTGCCACCATGTGGGTCACCTCCGGGGTGGGGTTCGAACTCATGCTGAAGTGGCTTTAGCTTCTTCGTGTTGTGCTTTAACCTGCTATGCCACCAGGGAGGGCCCTCTACTGGCAAAATTTTTATGCTTTTTTTTTCATTCAGGCCTAGATGTCTATAATTTTAATCCCTTGTGATTTTTGCAACATCAATACCATTATCAATACTGTACAAAAACATTAATACTGCACATCCCTTAAAAGTGTCTTGGGAGGCTCTCCCTGGTGGCGCAGCGGGTTAAAGCACAGCAGTGAGAAAGTAAAGCCACTTCCGCATGAGTTCGATTCCTGCCTGCCCCGGAGGCGACCACATGGCGCGGCAGACCTCTCCTGACCGCCCGC
>NW_004567996.1:2080-2622 GCF_000260355.1 Condylura cristata | reverse complement strand
GATGGATGGATGGTGGATGACGGATGATGGATAGAGGATGGATGGAGGATGGATGGATGGATGACGGATGATGGATGGAGGATGGATGGTGGATGATGAAGGATGGATGGTGGATGATGAAGGATGGATGGTGGATGGATGGAGGATGGATGGATGGATGATGGATGGATGAATGGATGGAGGATGGATGGAGGATGGATGGAGGATGGATGGTGGATGATGGATGGATGATGGAGGATGGATGGATGAATGGATGGAGGATCGATGGATGGATGATGGATGACGGATGATGGATAGAGGGTGGATGGAGGATGATGGATGATGGATGATGGATGGAGGATGGATGGGTGATGGGTGATGGAGGATGGATGGATGGTGGATGATGGATGGATGATGAATGATGGATGGATGGTGGATGGGTGATGGATGACGGATGATGGATGGAGGTTGGGTGGGTGGATGTATCATATGTACGTAGGCAGACACACAGGCAGCTGGATGGATGGTGGGTGGGCGGCTGCATGCACGGGCAGTTAGGATGG
>NW_004567996.1:0-693 GCF_000260355.1 Condylura cristata | reverse complement strand
TACAGATACTTTCACTCGGTGCCGGTGTTTCACCCCCCAAGCCACCCGCGGGCATTCTCCCCCCTCCCCCCTGGCATCTGTGATCAGTTTTCAGCGTTGTGCTAGGCCCTTTGGTGTCTCCCGTCCACTCTGAGTGACACCATCTGGCATCTGTCCTTGTCCTTCTGACTTCTGCCACGTAGCACCGCACCCTCCCTCTCCATGCATGACGCTGTGGTGCATTTTCCTTTTCATGGCTGCATACTATTCCATGTGTGCATATGCATGTGTGTGTGAGAGAGACAGGCGTCTTTTTGAGCCACTGTGCTCTGCACCACGACATGGGAGTTATTCTGTAAGTAGCCACTCTGCTGTGCTGACTTCTGCCACGTAGCACCGCCCCCTCCCTCTCCATGCATGACGCTGCGGGTGGTTCGTTTTCCTTTTTAATGGCTGCATACTATTCCATGTGTGCATATGCATGTGTGTGAGAGAGAGGCGTCTTTTTGAGCCACTCTGCTCTGCTGACTTCTGCCACGTAGCACCGCCCCCTCCCTCTTCGTGCATGACGCTGCGGGTGTTTCGTTTTCCTTTTTCGTGGCTGCATACTATTCCATGCGTGTGCATATGCATGTGTGTGAGAGAGAGAGGCGACTTTTTGAGCCACTCTGCTCTGCACCACGACATGGGAGTTATTCTGTAAGTAGCCACTCT
>NW_004567995.1:1945-2721 GCF_000260355.1 Condylura cristata | reverse complement strand
GCCTGCCCGCCTGCCTTCTACCTGCTGTCTCCCCGCCCTCTCTGCAGCTTGCAGGGGACTGTGCCGGCACCAACCGAGGGACCGAGCACGGACGGTGGGCACCGTGGCCAGAGGGGGGCCCAGGTGCCCATGCTGTCCCAGAGGAGGCCTGGGGTGGGGCTGCTCCCTGTTTCCCAGGACTACGGCGAGCGAGCGGGGCCAGCTGTCCGGCAGTCTCGGGAGCGCCGTCAGCACGGGGGTCAGGCGGCCCTTCCTGGGAGGCAGGAGGCCGTGGGCGCTGGGCAGGGCCGCCCAGCATGTGCCCGTGGCCAGCGCCGGCGCCGGAGGGCGGTCCTGCCAACAGGGCCGGTGGGGGCCGCGCAGGGATGCTGGGGCCAGGGCCCTGGCCAGCGGGCGGGTGCACGCCGGCGTAGCCCAGACGGCGGCCGGCCCCAGGGACTCGGGACGGGTGGGCCTCCCTCCGGGCGCGGGGCCTGGGCAGCCGAACCTCGCTCTTCTCCCACAGCGTCAGCTCCCTCTGGGATCGCTCCAGCCGCTGCGACCGGTCCACCACAAAGTAGATGAGGTAGGTGCTGCCGGCCAGCGAGAGCAGCACCAAGCTGTGGGCGGCGGCTCTCAGGCAGCGGGTCACGGCCCTGCAGGACGGGGAGGCCGCCGGCCCAGGACCGCGGCGTGTAGCTGCGGCCTCCCCTGCACCTCCGTGCTGCCCCCACACCCTCATCCCCAGCGGTCACCACGCGTCCAGCTCCCACCCCTGCAGCCTGGCCCTCGGCAGG
>NW_004567995.1:0-705 GCF_000260355.1 Condylura cristata | reverse complement strand
CCCTGCCCCGCCCCTTCCTACAGGTGCTCCGCCCCACCCCGCGCCCGCCCGGCCAGGGCCTTCCTCACCCGGATGCTGTTCACGATGGCCGCGGTCTTGCTCTCCGCAGCCTCGGGGCTCCCGATGAGGAAGTCCCAGGCGCAGAGCACCCGCCGGCAGAAGGTGTAGCTCTCGCTGGGCGCGCGGGCCAGGCTGCTGCGGGCGTTCTTGGCCATCCTGGGGCACACGCACCCCGCGGCTGCCCACATGCCCCGCGGGCAGTGGAACGGCAGCAGGCGGCCCCTTGGGCCACGTCCGGGGTGCGCTCCCCTGCCCGGGCCCAGCGGGCCCCGTGACGGCCCCCCGTGACACGCCCGCGCCCCGCGCTCACCGCTTCAGGAGGATGATGAAGCTGAACGCGAACACCGCCATGCCCACCAGGAAGTAGGCCAGGGGCAGCCGGTAGCCGGCCCGCCCGACGCGCCGCTCGCGGCCGTAGTAGCCGTAGAAGAGCACCGAGTACTGCAGGTAGCCCTGGGGGGCGGCGCCGGTCACCAGAGCCCCGCGGCCGGCCCCCCCACAGCGCCCGCGGCCTCACCCCCAGGGACCAGACGGTGTCCAGGTCCTGGGCCGAGGCAAGGTGCTCCTTCGGGATGGTCTTGCTGGCCGTGGTTCCCCAGGGCTGGCCGGCGATGAGCTGCCAGAGAGAGGGGATCTGGGGTCCCG
>NW_004567994.1:0-2793 GCF_000260355.1 Condylura cristata | reverse complement strand
CATATACACAATGGAACATTACTCAGCAATCAAAAAGGTAAACTCACGCCTTTTGCAGCAACATGGATGGAGCTGGAAGGGATTGTGCTTAGTAAAATAAGCCAGAATGAAAAGGAAAAAGAATGGATGGATGGTTTTCACTCATTACAGGAGTATAAAGGACCAGGGGAGAAAATAAAAATAATGAACAACTATATACCATAGATATTTAATGGGGGTGGAGTGGGGAACGGGATCAAAAATGGTATTGGGAGAGAAGTGTACTGGACTATGGTGATGGCACATGGATGATTTGGTGATGAGATGCCCACGGGGATTACAACTGAGATGGAAAAAGGCACAAAATAATGTAAAAATAAACTATTATCAAAAAAAAAAAACACCAATGGGAGACAGGAACAAAAGACCAGCCCTGCCCACGGTTGACAAGTGCTGGCGGCGCTGAAACCCGCCTGCATTCGAGTGGGAATGGAAAATGGCGTGGACGTCATGCACACAGGTTGGAAGGGCCTTGAGAAGTTCACCACGGCGTCGCCACAGAGGCCCGCAGGTCCACTGCTGGAATCCACCCAAGAGAACTACAAATACCCACGCAGGACCCACCCTCGGGTGCTCAGACCATCACTCACAGTCGCCACTGAGTGGAAACCCGGGGTGGCCTGCCGAAGGGCGAGCAAGCCAGATAGCTCACCACGCAAGGAGCGTGGGTGGCCACACAGGGAGGCTGCAACGTGGCCGAGCCTCGACCACATTATTCTTATGTGAAAGGGGTTGGCCACTGAGCACACCCTGCCGGATAAAGCTCATCCCTCGAGGGGTCACGCGCCAACGGGCTCAGGTTTCCATCTTGGCAACACGAGCATCTCCTGGATTTAAACGTGGTGATGGCTGCCCCCTCTGTGAACACATGAGGCCCAGTAAATTCCATGTGTTTACAGGGTGGGTTTTGTGAATTGCGCGTGACAGCTCAGTTAAGTCTTGCCCAAAACACCTAGCAACTGGAAATGTCATCATGAAATTAAGGCCTTGTCGAGAAGGTGCTGTTCGGGTCCGTGACTCAGGAGCCTGGAGCGAGGTTACCTGCTCGGCCTCCAGGAAGGACGCCGCCGCGTGTCCGGGGCTGGGACCCTGACACTGTCTCTGCTAACACCCAGGTGTAGCGCTCATGGGCAGGACAGGAGAATCTTGTCATGAGAAGACGAGGTGCTTTCGCAGCCATCCTGGGGACAATTCAAAGGGATGACAAGGCACCCCAGGAGGGCTTCCCAGCCAGCCAAGAAGCACCAAGAAGAAAATGACGACTATGGGTCTGGAGCGAAGCCAGGCCGGACCCAACGGGGAATATAAAGATACATGCAGGCGAGCATGTCGCATCATGGACCGGTCCCTCATTTCTCATAAAAAGGTGATAAAACATATAAATCACTCAACTGGGGGAATGTAGAATATGTCTGAAAAAAGTTTACTGAGAAAATACCTTCCCCTCACTGAGTGGGTTACTGTGGAAGTGACGGTCGTCTTGGCTTTTCTCAGAGACAGGAGCGTTTCAAGAAAACCGCCCTTCGATGCGCGGGAAGAAGCCTCTGCGGAGGCCGGGGGGGGGGCGGGGGGGTAATGTGCCTGTTAGTGCCACTGGCGAGCAGGCCCAGAGCTGAGACAGCGGCAACCGGAGAGGCCGGGGTCGCGAGCCCTGCTCGCACCTGGAGGCGCCTCACCCAGAGAGGGCCAGCGCCGCAGCCCAGCATGCGCCCTCACGACCAGGCTCTGGTCTCCACTGTTGCAAGCCCTTTGCCACTCCGCAAACTCTATGTCCTGCAGTTGTCCCTGCTGGCACCTTCCTGTCAGTCTCCTCGCCGCCCAAGGGGCGGGCAGGGCCAGTCCCTGACTGACCCCAAAACATCAGGGGCCGGTAACCTGGAGGGCTGTGGGCAGAAGTGTGACCATATTCACGCTGTGGTTTTCAGTCGCTCAGCTGCTGTGAGCTGGAACAGAGGGACGAGGGCAGCCCGCCATGGCGAGTGCGGGGGGCGAGACGAGAAAGGCTCTCGGGTCCAGCAAGAGTGTGAACTTGGCCCCTCCTCGGCAGAAACACAGAGATGTCTGGTAAAACATGAGAGACGCTAATTTAAAACAGCCAAGCTGTCCAAGAACAAAAGGAGGAAAAAGGGGACCCATGGTGCTGGGATGGAAACCGACGCAGAGTGGAAGCAGGAAGCCCACCGGATGACGGGAGGCCCCTCTCTGAAGGGCTCGGGAGAACCAGCCCCAGGACGCCTGCGTCCGTGTGGGGCTTGGGGTGGAAAGCTGCGAGCCCAAGGCAATGTCTGTGTTTGCTTCTGGTGGAGACCCCAGGAGCTCCCGTTTTTACGGTAAATCCTGTCTGGAGTTTCCGTAGTGCTGACCGGAAGGGGAGGCCCATTGTGCCCCAGGGCACGACCAGGGAAGGGCGCGCACAGGACATTCTCCCAGAAGGCCCGAGCTGACCTTCTGGGCAGCGAGACTCTGGCTGCTCTCGCTCAGAGCCAGCGACGTAAAGTACTGGATACACTCGTCGAGGTCTGTCTGAGGCAAGGAAGACAGCAACTGCCGGAGTTCTTCTTCAATACAAGAGTCCTGGAAGAAAAAAAAAAATTCCCGCTGAGCACAACAGAAAGTACCCCAGGAATCAAGGGGGGAATTATCAGACATAAATCAGTGCATTGAGTCCTAAAATAGTCACCACAGGGTAAACAGAGCTCCCCACACTGAATTCCACACCCTGTGCTGCTACCTCAGCTTGAGAGGCCGCTGGGA
>NW_004567993.1:0-2736 GCF_000260355.1 Condylura cristata | reverse complement strand
AAAAACCTAATCTACTGAGGACCGCTGCTTCCCCCACCCCTCATTCCTTTTCTTTGACTCACTTTAATTTCTGGTATAAGCATGCCTTACCAGTTACGAGGTTACTTTGTCCTTGGACAAGACAAGGAATAAATTGTGTTCTTTTAATCGTTTTTAGGCCATTCTAGTTAGCTTCTCGTAATTTACCTAATAGTCAGATTTTAAAAGCATCCCAATTTGAGGGTTCTGTGGCTATCAAGGGGCAAGTTTAGCCTTTTGGAGATGTCTAGTCTATGGCTTCCTTCCTTGTTCATGTAAACCCACGAAGAAATTTAATGATCAATACAGAAACTGAAAATTAAGGTGACATAGCTTAGAAGTCCTCCGCTCTACCACTTCTTATCTACATAACCTTGAGCAAATCTACTAGACTTCTCTGGACTTCGGTTTATCCATCCATAAACTAGTAAATAAAACAATATGCTCACTTGCATTTCCTCTTCCCCATGAGAAGCATAAAAGGATTTTTCTTTAAGACCACTTTAACCAGTAAGCAGTGTAAGGAGGTTGAGATCCTGGAAGGGCACGAAGGGAGGAAAAAGAACACAGGGTAGAGAGGCGGAGGAGGGACCAGCTCAGAGGCCAGATGGCCATAGGAAGAGGGGACAGGGGGCAGTGACAGCTCTGACGGGTCTTGGGTGGAGGAGCAACGTTGAGCCAGCTGCGTTGTACGAGAGCAAAGATCCCATATGGGAGCTAGAGTAAAAGGAGTGTGGCCCTGGCTAGACCGGCTGGCGAGGAAGAAACGTGATCCAAACGAGGAGCAAAAGGGGCGGGGCTGCACGGAGGGGGCGGGCCGGGAGGCGTGGTCCGAGGCCAGAATGCGGCTGAGCGGGCTCGGGGCGGGGCCGAGCTGGCGCGGACACCCCTGGCCCTTCCCTGTGGTGCGGGAGCTCACCCGTCCACCTACCCCGACCGCCCACCCGGTCCAGGGTCCACGTACGTTTTCACTGGGAGCTGGACTGACAGGGCAGCCTCCTGGGGGCCGCAGTCACCACACACCAGCGATGCTGGATGAATCGAGGGGGGGCTGCTGGCCACCGGCGAACAGCTCGAGGGCAGCACGGACCTGCGGGCGGGCTCAGTGGGGGTGTTGAGGCCAGGCTGGGGGTACCCTGGGCCAGCCGCTGGCCCAGTTCCGTGGCCCCAGGCGCTCTGGTGGCTGCAGATGCATTTTCACCCCCATAGGCGCGGGGGGGGGCTGGGAGGTGGGCCTGGGGGCCGGGGGTTCCAGCTGCCCCCTCCAGTCAGCTTCCTCAACCCATGGGTTGTGGGTCACACAGACCTGTGCTGGCTGTCCCTGCTTCACAGGGTGGGGGCGGGGGTTGGTGAGGCCAGGGAGCCCCTGCACCCCCACCAACCCACTGACTCTCAGCGGTACCCCATCCTACTGTAGCGACGCCCCTGGGCAGCGGGCGCGGAGGGGGAGCAGGAGCAGGTCGAGGGCCGGGTGCAGCCCCATGGGGCTGGAACCGGTGGCACTGCCCGCCCGCCTCTGCCCACGGCTTCCTGGGGCGGCCGGGACCCCGCTGCTCAGACCTGCACCTCGGTGGGGCCCCCTGGCCTCCCTCCCCTTGGAGAGGTGGGGGGTGATCTCTCGGCAGGGAGGAACCCCGGGTTCTTCTCGTGCAGACACACGGAGGGAAACTGGGAGGTCCCCAGCTGGTGGGGACATGGGGGCAGCACAGCCCAAGGACCCCCAGGCTCAGCCCCGTCCCCACCGCGCCAGCCCCCCCAGACCTGCGGAAGGCGGCAGTGGCCCCGCGGCTGGACTGCCCTCTCCGCCAGCTCAGGACACCCCGAGGACGGTTCCAGCCCGCGGGGTTGGTCCCGTGTAGGGGCCTCTCCCCGCACCTGCGACTAGCAGGTGCCCACACTGACGGAGGGGCACATCTGTGTCCCCCAGGGGTCCCCCACAGGAGCCCAAATGAACACACTCAGGAGCACCCAGTGCCCCCACACCCTGGTGCCCAAGCCTGGCACCCCCACACCCCGGCGCCCCCACACCCTGGCACCCCCACACCCCAGTCAGTGCCCAAGCCCCAGTGCCCCCACACCAGGTGCCCGCAAACCCTGGTGCCTCCACACCCCGGCGCCCCCACACTCCATGCCCTCACACCTTGGTGCCCACAGCCCAGCACCCCCACTCCCTGGCATCCCCACACCAGAGTGCCCACAACTTGGTGCCCCTACGCCTTGGCACCCCCATACCCCGGCGCCACCACACCCCTCTCCAGGAGCAGCCACCCTGCGCCCCATCTGTGGCTGTGGGTGCCCGAGCCTGAGGTGCAGGAAGGGCCAGCGGCCGCCTGGGTGGGGGGGCACGCGAGGGAGAGGCCGAAGGGGGGCAGTGGGCCTGCGCCGGGCACCGGGAGGGCTCCGCGGACGCTGCCCCTCCCCGCGCTGGGCCCTGGGCAGAGCAGCCTGGAGCTGACCCAGCTGACCACGGCCCTGCGCACCCGCGGCCACGCCCTCGTCCCTGCGGGGCTCCCCGGACACCCCGTTTCCTGAAGGCAGCAGCGGGCCGCACCACCAGCAGCGCTGTCGGAGGCGCGGCCGGGCGGTTTCGGGGTGTGGCGCCGCGCCCCAGCCCGGCCGCCACGTTTCCTCCCCTCGCCCGTGCTTCCTTCCTGCCCGGCCTCGGCGCCGCTGACCTGGTTTCTGTCCCGGGAGGCCGCCGCCCCCCGCTCTCCCGTG
>NW_004567992.1:0-2797 GCF_000260355.1 Condylura cristata | reverse complement strand
AATTTCAGCCCCACATACCCACCCCAGGATAGCACCAGTTCAAACAGCCAGAAGGCAGGAGTCACGGGCTGACAGGTCCTGCCCGGGACTTGAGAAGTCTCGCTCCTGGCCGCATGTGCTGCCTGCTCTCATGCATTCATTCAGGAGGGTGATAAGAAAACTCAGGTGCACCAAGGCACCCAGGAGGGCCAAGTGTGCCACAGGGCGGGCAGCCTCCCTGCTTGGTACCAACCCAGGAAGTCGAAGCAGACCCTTGGAACTACAGGGTACCTGGGTCTGCCCTCCCTACAGACAAGGGTCACCACAAATTCTGTGACATTAAAACCACTTTATTGCAAGGATGTGCTCACACGCCCAACAAGCGTTGTGTGCCCGGTGCCCATCGCTCGCCGCAGCAGGCGGGAGCACCGGGAACGCTGGGAGGAGCACCACAAGGCAGGACATGGTGCCTGGGGCGGCGGGGGAGGTGGCCCGCGGACACAGGCACCCTGAGCTGGCAGGGTCTGGCTGGGGACCTGGGCGCCCTGGGTGGCACCTCCCTGTTTCTGCTCCACCCACTCTGGCCATGAGAGCTGCCTCGGTGAGCTTCGGTGGTGCTGCTCGTCACTCCCCTTGGCTCTCTTGAGGAGAGGACTCTGTGGCAGGACTCTTGCCTCTCAGAGGCAGGACGGCCTTGAAGGGCCATCTTCTCCCCCAGGTGGGGTCCATCTGTCAGGGTGACAGCCTGGGCTTTAGCATCCCCGTGGCCCCTCAGTGACCTGCACCTGGGTGATCTGTGGCCCGAGGCCGGGATGGGGGCAGGCTTGGTACTTTGCTGGGCGGCTTCCAGCCCCTTCTGTCTGCCTGATATCATTTGCAGAAGGCCCCTCAGGGTCTTTTGGAGGAGGCTTTCTTGAGGTGCCTGTCCCTTCCTCTGTGGGGAATGACAGGACCTGTGCCTCGAGGACTCTCTGCACTCAACCAGGCGCGGGGATCTCATTGCCCTGGCTTCGGAACTCCTGTGTCCAGCCAATGTTACTGTGGATTTCTTGGGGTGTTTCCCCCTGTGAGGGGGGACAATGATCTGGCCGGTGCTCCTTCTCAGCTTACAGGGGCACAGAGGTCTCTCATACATGCCCTGGCTTCTCTCTGGCCTGGGAGGGAGCATCTGCTGGTGTGTACTGGTCTCCCGCTGGACAAAGGCTGCTCCCGGAGTGGCCAAGGCGTCTGCCACACGCCAGATGTCGCCCTGGCAGACTTGAAGCAGCTCCTGCGTGGCGCAGTCCTGGAGGAGGACATCAGTTTCTTTATCTTGGAGGAGCACAACAGTGTTGCAGCCTGGAGACTGGTCCCAGGCCCCTGTCCTCCTCCAGCGCTCAACCCGCTCCAGCCAGGCCTCCAAACGCGACTCCTCCCCAAGGGTGTTAAAAGATGTGTCCGGTGGTGTGGGACTCCGCCTGGAGGCCCTGGTGTTGTTGCCAGCACACAGGTGACCCCTTAGAGATGTCTGGGGTCCCTCAGGGAGCTCCTTTATGAGTACTTGCCCCTCTCCCTCTGTGACCTCTGCACACAGGGATTCTGGGGCGAGGTCCGCAATGTCTACCCTCTGGTGGTAATCTGCTGAGGGGTCGCCCTCACTCTCCTCTCTTGGCACATCTCTCGCCAGTTCCACTCCTGAACTTGGCTCTGGGCTGCCGCATTCCGCCCCCAGGATATTGCATCCATGCCAGAGACTGCCCACCAACGGGTATGTGATGGTCTCAGACAGGGGCTGGGAGCTGGGGGAGGATCCAACTCGTCTTACCCTGAAGGCCTTCAGGTATTTTAGTAGCCTCAGGGGTAAGCACCACCTGTGTCTCACCCATAGCCACCGTATGTGTTCTTCCAGCACTTTTCCAGAGAGTGGACCGAGCACTGGCAGCATAAGGGAGGTGTTCTTGGGGTGCTGGCCCGTGGAGGACACCGGATATCGAGGCTCCTCGGGAGCCCTGGACCGTTTGGGACAACACCAGGCATGACCTTTCCCCAGCCTCGAGTAGTGGCCACGTGGAGGCTTTAGGCTTTTGGGTACCTGCCTGAACTTTCTGAGCAAGTGGGCTCGCAGGATGGTTCTTGAGTACTTCTGGGGGCACCTGGTTAAAGGCCTTCTTTTATTACTCTGTGGCCTTGACCCTCGGGCCCGGGAGTCCCCAGCGTCCTGGCTGTCACTGGGGGTTCTGTTGCTGTCGTCATCAGACAGTTGTCCTTGCAGAAGCGCGGAAGCCCTGTTTTCCGTCTCCTTCAGCAGCTGGTGACACGCCAGCGTGGGAGCTGCCGTGGTAGGTGTTAAGGGTGCTGAGCGCTCCTGGGCCACAGGGCTGGGTACCCCACAGGAGGCACTCTGGGCTGGTTGGAAAGTCAGTGGTATCGGAAAGGGCATGCTGTGGGCCTCTGTCTGGAGCGGAGTCTCACGTGCAGACCAACACTGGCTTGCGTGTTGGGGTTGCACCACAGGGGACAGGACCAAGGGCTGGGCCAGAAAATTATAAGGTACTCCTGCAACTGCGTGGATCTGCACGGGTAACATGTTGCATATTTGTTCTACCATCACAGAGGGAAATCCTTTGGATGATCCAGAGACACTGATAGGGGCCTTCAGGGACTCACTGTACAAATCAGGGAGACCCCAAGGGAGCTGACCACAATCCTTTGGCAAGTGGCTCCCCAGAATCTCAGGACAGGGTGGCTTTCTAGCACCCAGCAGCTGCCCTGATCTGTCCTTGGTGACCCCGGATGGTGGGCCATTCTGGACACCCTCTGTGTCGTCCAGAGACCAGGA
>NW_004567991.1:0-2767 GCF_000260355.1 Condylura cristata | reverse complement strand
GTCACCTCAGGGCAGGCGGGAATCGAACTCATGCGGAAGTGGCTTTAGATTCTCAGTGCTGTGCTTTAACCCGCTGCACCACCAGGGAGGGCCATCATTGAAATTTTAAAAGAGTTCCTAACTAAACAGATACTTAATCTTTTATAAGACGGGATATGTAATAATGATTTTGCATTTATCAAATGGACCAGCTATTTGATTTTATATTATATGCAATATAATATTGTTGGCAGAGAGGAAAACTGCAAATAAATATATTTGTAAACTTTTTATTAATAGGTTAGGAACCTGAATTTCCCTTCCATCTTTTTCACAGAATACTTCAGACTTTGTGCAGAAAGCTAAGACTACCTGAGACTTTCCATTTTCGTCACTTAGCACACCTAACGCCAGGCTTTGTGGGTGCTGACCTGATGGCACTCTGCCGGGAGGCAGCCATGTGTGCAGTCAATAGGGTCTTAATGAAGTTACAGGAGCAGGAGGAGAGGGATCCTGAGTCTTCTGGAAGAAGCCAGGAAGAAGTGATTGGAACTGAGCCCACTACTAAAACACAGGTGCTTTCTGTACAGGTACCTTGAACTCTCCTTTAAATACTCCTAGTTTGTGTTACCCTACCTACATGTGTCAATATAGTTGAGGTTTGTGATTTTTTTCTTTTATTGGCATTTCATTTTTAGAAAAGTTCTTAATTACAACTTGCATGCTTAGAATTTCAAAATTACAAGTTGTTTTATTTTTCACTCTTATTCGAAATAAACAATTTTTACAATGATGTGATTCTAAAGCAGGGGTTGCCAAACTATGACCCATTCACCCAGTGCCTGTCTTTGTAATGTTATATTGGAATACAGCCACATATTGTTCACATATTATCTGTTTCTTCTTTTGTGTTTTATAGAAGAATTCACACAGAAGTTGTCCTCACAGCAGAGACCGTAGGGCCCAGACAGCCCCCACTGCTTGCCATTTAGCTTTTATAGCAGTTTCCACTTCCTGTTAGAACATTGGGCATTTACTTAGATTTCCTTTACCTTTTGATTAGGCCGGCAAGGATAGTCTCCTGACTTGACCATACACTGTTCCCAGCTGCAAGTACTCTGGAGGGACAGTCATGTGCATATAGAGCAATGTTTATCAGTCCAAGAGTTTGGCAAACATGAAAACTCTGTAACATTTATGTAGCATTATATAGTTTGTACAGTAGTCATCTATATATTGTATAATTTGATCCACATAACTTTGTCAGGTAAAATTTCCCCATTTTATAGTCATAGAAATTAAGAAAGTATGACTTGCCCTAACCTCTATTTCTAGAGGGAGGAAGGGCTGAGATCCAGGTTTTGGTTTATATATCATTTGTTTCTTCATTATTTGTTAATATTTTATAGTTACTAAAAATAATAGATTTGTTCCTTTTCTGTTACACATGTATTAGAATTTTGTGAATCAGGTTATTCATTTCTTCACAAAGCAAGAATCTGCCTTTAAAGTTCAATATTCAATAATACTAGGAAGATTGTGCCTGCTTTCTACTTAGTTGATAAATCATCAAGGAATCATACTACGAAATTGTATTGCCACCAGGGTAATTTGGTTTTAACTTCATCAAAATTCAGCTGCTTCTTGAGTAGCTATAAGTGAAAAATGATGCAGACCTCATTGTGTATTTACCAGCTGCTCATGTTTGGTATACTAGCCCTAGTATACAATATAATCATCCTCATTTGATTATAGCTGGTATACCATTCCTTAACCAAATCAGTTTCACCATTTAGAATAACATAAGCATGAAAATGGAGAAAATTATTAAAGTACAATAATGTTTAGTGTTGATAGAAATATTGCAGTAATAATTTAGATAGGACAAAAAGTAACCTTTTCAAGAAACTTTGAGGTTTTTCATTTTGTGCTCAATTGCTCCTTCAAGGATGAATTACAAAGGCTGCTGGGGTTGCTAAGAAACCAAGACCCCCTCTCTGAGGAGCAGCTGCAAGGGCTGTGCATTGAATTGAATGATTTCATTGTTGCTCTATCTTCCGTCCAACCCTCTGCCAAAAGGGAGGGCTTTGTTACTGTGCCCAATGTGACATGGGAAGATATTGGTGCCCTGGAAGATATCCGCGAAGAGCTCACCATGGCAATACTGGTAGGTATATCTACTGCTAAATGTCATTGGCATATCTGCTAGGTAAACACTGTGTGTGTACATACATGTCTAAGCTGACTTGACAGTATGTTTTCATTTATATGTTACATTATTTTTAATCCCCCCAAAATAGTTTTTCATTCTCATGAGATCTCTTTTAGACTAATTATGTGGTTGTACTTAATTTTATTTGGAGTAAGTTTAAAAAAAAGTTCAGGCCTTCCCTGGTGATGTAACCAACCAGTTAAAGTACAGCACTGCAAGGGAGCCGCAGCAGCTTCAGTGCGAGTTCGTTCCCCAGCCTTGAAGGCGACCCACATGGCCCGGCAGACCTCTCCTGACCTGCCCACTGCTCCCCTCAGCAGTGTATGTCTGTTCTGCCTCCCACTCTGTCTCTGGTGAATCCTCTCACTTCCCCTGCACCTCTGACCTGCATCCCAGTTCTATATGCATTAAAAAAAAAAAAGGACCTTTCCTGGTGGTGCAGCAGAGTAAAGCACTGCACTACAAATCTTAAGCCACTTCCGCATGAGTTCGATTCCCGCCTGCCCTGGAGGAGCCCACATGGTGAGGCAGACCTCTCCTGACCCGCCCGCTGCTCCCCTCAGCAGTGTACTTCGT
>NW_004567990.1:0-2800 GCF_000260355.1 Condylura cristata | reverse complement strand
AGTGTACTTCGTCAATCTGCCTGTTCTGCACCCCACTCTGTCTCTGGTGAATCCTCTCACCCTCTGCATCTCTGACCTGTACCCCAGTTCTGTACGAATGAATAAATAAATCTTTAAAAAAAATAGACCAAATTGACTCAGCATGTTTGTTCATTTTTCTTTTGATTCTCTCTTACTCTATCTGTATGTATGTTTTTCTGTGCAGGAGCCCAGACCCCTTTGAAGAGTGAAAATGGTAGGCCAACCTGCCTCTAGATTATGCCCACTCTATTTGGCACAGTATCAAGGTGTAAAGGAAATTCTGAGGATCATAAAAAAGTCCAACGCTGATCAATTCCTGATGATAAAAGGGGAAAATATATTCATGTACTCTATTTTTTTTAACTATATGCAAATAGTACTTGGTTAGTTACTAATATAATAATATGCTTTGGAAATTAAGAGCATTTGAGAAAAATTAAGCACCCAAACAAGACACTACCATCTCTGACAATAAATTAACTGGCTGATAAAACGAACTCTCATATTCCACCCAAGTCTGTTTCCACTATAGCTATAAAATCGAGTTATCTACTTTTTTCTTTCTACTTAATGTTTTTTAAGCATCATACTGGATTCTGGAACTGTGTATTTATGCTTTGTCAGTTTGATTTTATATCCTAGAAAATGAAATTAACAAGCTAATAGAATATAACAAGAAACAGTTTAACAAAATACCTCCAGTTGAGCCATAATTGAAATTCAAATCACATAGAGATCTATGAAGAACATTGAAAAAAATAGTATCAGTCTAGGTGGATATATGTCTTAATTGTCAAGCACCAGTTTTAACAGTTTTGTTTGGCATCATAAAGAGAATTTCAAATTATTTCACCAATGGAAACACATTGAACCAAGCAAGAAACATTCACCTACTGGCCTACCTAAAAAATTATGATTCAGAATAAAAATGCTCATTGAGATATGATAGAACTTTACCATTTATCTTTTATCTGTTCCTTTTCCATGCCGTTTTGTTTTTTAATATCTTCCCTGTGGCATGTAAAACCTGACTGAAAGCTAAATATTCAAATTCAATAAATGGTAATTTTCTTGTTGAAGTTTGGTAAATAATTTAATAAATCTCCTACCAGAATCCTGTGAAATTCCAAATAAATCAGTAGATTTTCACTCTGGCTCTTTAGTACTTGTAATGAATCTTTAATGTCTAACAGCATCTACTGTTTACATTTGCCTGGGGTCTCTAAAACATTATGAGATGAAATGTTTTTTCTGTTCCTTGGTGTATGGCTGTCATAGAATTAAAGTGTTTCATGAATTTCTTCTTTGAGTGAATGACTTTCATTCTTTAGTCTCTTGTGGGGATGGAGAAATAGGTGGGGTTGCGTTTAGTAGTATGCTGTCTTGTCTAGATTGAATTTGTTATGAATTGCATGGTTCTCAATTGTACTCTCATGCATCCTTAAAACAAATACACAATTTCTATGGGACACATATTTTGTTCTTTGCTGAACACTCAGAGTGTATAAATGATGATTTAAGGACTATGAAACTGAAGTTGGTATAAGTCTACAAACACTATGTTAATTTTCTTTCGAAACATAAAAGAAAAGCTTGTTTCTGACGTTTAATAGGAATTCTTTTTGTGGCACTATAGAAAAGCAGCTCCACAGAAAATAAATACGTATCTATTAGCCTTTGCTAAAATGTACCTAGATTTCCAGTTATAAAATTATTATAAAGACAATGATTTCTTCCTTTTAGCATCCCTTCAAACAAGTGGTAAGACTTGTATTGATTTTAAAATAGGCAAATTTGTGTATAAAGAACACATTTCTGTCTAGATTTAAAAGAGGGTAAAACTTCTACATGGGTCTGTCAAAACACTTTGAAGAATTCATCAAGCGAATTAAGACAGTCCAGAGAAGCAAACAGTCTGAGTGCTGCAGAACTTTTGGTCACTCATTGTTGGTCTGAACTCAGATGAGAAAGTTCATTCATCAGATCTCTACTTCAAGCCTATGGGGGCTGCTTTGCTTCTAGGCTCTGAGGATAAGAGCACTGGGATGTTAAGCAAGCATCCTGCCATGTTCCTGCTGGCACTTAATTTCTATTGGATGACAGAAATTGCATCAAGAAATTTCGATATAATGTACTATTGTAGTTACTTATAAGTGCTACAGAAAACAAAAAACAAGGTTAGAATAAAAAATGATAGGAGTTTGGCAGAAATCACATCAAGAAATTTGTATATAATATACTATTGGAGTTACTTTTAAGTGCTGTAAGAAACAAACAAACAAACAAACAAAAAACAAAACAAAAAAACAAGGTTAGAATAAAAAAATAATAGGAGTTTGACCTAACTCAAACTCAGGGATTAACTTTCTACATGAGGAACTTTACCTTGTGATTTTGATTTACACAGGAATTTAAAGTAACTTATAAAAATTCATGGACACAGAATAATTACATAAATATTCAAAGAAATTGGGCACAAGGTTAGGAAAACTATTACATGTCCAGATTACTTAGAACACAGGAAAGTAGACAGCATAGCCTTCTGTAGTGGTTGGAGTTAAGGCACAGTTGGCACTAACCCTGTTGTCTTAAATAAAGAGGACTGTGGAAGCATTTATGAGACTGATTGTCACCATGAATAACATTTAGGTTTTCACAAGAACATTCATGCTGCAGTAGAGACCCAGACAGACATGTATGGAATAAAACCATACTGCAGAGTGGGTGACTCTTTGATACCTTTTAACAACTGTCACTAACCAGTTTGGTTAAAAAATCA
>NW_004567989.1:1559-2798 GCF_000260355.1 Condylura cristata | reverse complement strand
TCTATCTATCTGTCTATCGATCTATATATATCTATATGTCACCATCAGAACTCCTAGGTCTGGGAGTTTAAATATTTGATGCACCAGTATGAATAGTATACATGCAAATGTGCAGTTAGATCACCTTGAACTGACCATTTCATTGTTGGTATTTTTTTATTACTCCCATATGTATTGCTCTAGAACTACAAGATCATATTATTCTGTAAAAATAATAATTTTATAAAATGAGATAGCCATAAAACTGAGTAATTTATAAAGCTGGAATTATACTAATTCACAGTGCCAAACATAAGAGTCCTCTCAATTATGTAAAAATAAAAACTGACAGAATAAAAGAGTACATGAATTGGAAGTGGCTTAAAAATCTTCTAGGTGAGGATAGATTTCATTTTGCTATTTTATTTTTTTTACCAGCCATACATAAATCTTACCAGGAAGTAGTGACAATACAAGTTACTAAGAGGTCTCATAGCATTTCAATCATATTAACTATAACATTGGAATCATTACCTCTGTCCTTGAATTTGAATCCAACAGGAGATTTGTATCCATAAAAATACCTCTGTAGTATAATATGAAAAAACAATTCTGAAAACATAAACTTTTCTGTGTTCCTATCAAAAATCCTTTAGACCTCAAACATTTTTAATCAAACTAAAGCATTACCTTTTGTGTCTTACTAGGTGAAAAACACCCCTAGAGAAAAAATAACCTGCTTTAAAATGAGATGAAAACATGTTACCCAAGCAAAGAACCATAGAATTGCCCAGCAGTGGTAATTATAGACTGCAATATAGGAGATTAGTGTTTGCTAAGCAGTAGAGAGTTTCACATGCTAAGCTGTCATAACAGTAGTTTTTATTATAGAAGATGTCATTTAAGGGCAAACTTTGCATTTGATGTTAAAAGGTTATAAATTAATTTTCTAATTTGGCAACACTTTTACTGGTGATTATGGATAAGATATTTAATTAGTGACCTCCATTATCTGCTGAATATGAACACTTATATTTTTAAAGAACAGATTGATTTTATGCATATATTCACTCAAGTGAGTGAATATATATATATATATATATATATATATATATATATATATAAAGGTTATCCATCTGCACATCATCTAAGTAGAATTTTAATTTTTAAATTATTTAATCTTCCTATGTTAGATTTGTTTCATTTTTTCTCAATACTAGTGCTTTCCTCTTTGAGTTATATGAGGAATAACTAAAATAA
>NW_004567989.1:0-529 GCF_000260355.1 Condylura cristata | reverse complement strand
TGTTTTGTTAAAAAATACACACACACACACACACACAAAACTACAACTTCTAATCACATACCTTACCATTCATAATGCTATCAAATGGCTTTAAGCCAGTTTTAAACTAGCTTGGCTCTATTTAACTATTTGTATTTACATAAATGAAGTCAGGTAGGGAGGGTCAGGTAAGTTCAAAGTTCAAGTGTATAAATATATGTGTGTATGTGTATGTCAAGTTTATATTTATATAAAAGTCATTCATAATTGATTAGCATGATTGCTCTTTGAATTTGTATTTTTCTCTGTAACACATCCATCAAATAGTAGCACAAACACACACACTCATAATTTATATATATATATAATATGTACATATATACATTTCATATACATAAATTATATATTTATAAATTGTATAAATATATATTGATTAGAAGGGATTTTAACTTCTTCTAAGCAAAAATAAGTAATTAAATTCTATCTTATTTCTTTTCCTAACTATGAAAAGAAATTCTATACAAATATTGACATTGGGCCCTCCCTGGTA
>NW_004567988.1:0-2812 GCF_000260355.1 Condylura cristata | reverse complement strand
GCCATGTGGTCACCTCCGGGGCGGGTGGGGATCGAACTCATGCGGAAGTGGCTTTAGCTTTTTAGTGCAGTGCTTTAACCCGCTGCGCCACCAGGGAGGGCCCGGCTTTTCATTTTTTAATGTCTTCAATGAAACTGTCAGAATGGCTCTCAAAGATGAGAGATGAGATTTATTATAAAGATAAATAATGGGCATGATTTACCCTATTATGTCATTTGTTTCATTATGTCTATATGATAAAGTATCTTAAGATTTAACAAGTTGTATTACTTTAGAGAAAGCAGAGAGAGTTTGGCTTTTGTGTTTTTAGAAAATTAAATATATACATATGGTAGGCATTTGAAAAATAGAAAAGGAAAATATTAAACAAATTACCAATAATTTCACAATCCTTGAAAACCATTGGTACTGTTTTGATAATTCTCTTCCACTCATTGTTACATACAAACTGTACATATTTATATTATCAGGCACACTAATTTTTTAAAAAGTCTTAACTCTTACTAGCATTAGTAATTAAAGAAATCACACTATTCTTTTAAATAGGCAAACTGTACATTTACTATGTAAATTTACTATGTAAATTATTTTAAGTGATTTCTGATTAATTTGATAATATAAAAATCACAGCAAATATACCTTTATCCAGAGTTTCCTTATTTCTTATGGATGAATTCCTAGAGGAAAAGTACTGAGCCGAAGGCCTTCATATATAACATCCTAGATGTACCTACCAAATGAATGCTCAAATAGAGTCTACCACTTACTGCTGGAAGGTCCTCTCCTTTGCCATCATCTCTCTTTCTCCTTTTTTTCCTTTCTTCCTTTATTTCCCTCCTTCTTTATACCTTTCGAAATAGATGAAGTTCGTGATTCCCTCCATGAAATGACAAGACTATTTTGGCAAGGCATGTAACCATTCTGGAATATAATGCTATTACCATTGCTAAATATATAATTGAGAACTGTCTATGGTGCCATGAAATCTGTTTTACAGAGTGCCTTGAAATTTCATCACAAGACAAATTCTGGTTTCAGCATGAATTTCATTTTATAATTCTACTGGTATGATGGTACTATTTCTTCTTAGGGTTGTTCAATTTCTCAGAGAAATAGCTTATCAAAATATAGCAGTTAAATCTGCTTCAAGCGCCTACACGGATATTGTATTTAGAACTTTCTATGCATTATCTTCCTTAATGGCCACAGCAATGTTGTGATAGTCGTGTTTTTTTTTTTTTCCCTCCCCCCACCCCATTTTACAGATGAGAAAATAAGGAATCAGAAATTTTAATAGTCCTTGGTCATGCTACTATTATAAATGCTCATATTTGCTGTGGGTTCAGAAGCGAGGAATGGCTCAATAGAAATGGTCTGTTCTTTTCCCATAATGGTTAAGCCCCGAGCTGTTGTGACTTGAAGAGCTGAGATGTCTGGGACAGCTTCGTTGGGCCATCTGTCTAGGAACTTTTCTCTGGCTTTCAGTTGAAGGTGTCATTTCTTCTCCAAATCATCTCCAGTGGGTCTGAGATATCCAAGACTGCTTCTTCACAACTTGTGGGATGTCTGACTTGGGTGACTGTTACAGCTGGAGATGACCAGCATGTCATATAGTTGGGGCTTCTTCACAGCACAGTAACCTCGGAAGAGTCAACTACTTACATGGTGAACATTCCAAGAGATTTATGGTGGAACCATAGACAACATGGAGTTGTGCAGCCACAACTCCATTATTTCCATATTTTGTTGGTCAAAAGTGAATTACAGAGCTCTCCCTGGTGGCACAGCAAATGAAAGTACAGCATTGAGAAGCTAAAGCTACTTCTGCATGAGTTCGATCCCCGCCCTGGAAGTGATCCACATAGTGCTGCAGACCTCTCCTGACCTGCCCGCTGCTCCCCTCAGCAGTGTACTTCATCAGTCTGCCTGTCCTGCTCCCCACTTTGTCTCTGGTGAATCCTCTCACTTCCCCTGCACTTCATCTGTACCCCAGTTCTGTATGCATAAATAATTTTTTTTTAAAAAAAGACATACCATTAAAAAGCCAAGCTCCATATCATTATTGAAACATATACAATGAAGAGATATATCATTAAAGATTATCTGCCTCCTTTGCATTCCTAGCATCAAAGATTTGTACACTTAATGAAAGGAAAAACTAAGCTCAGACATATGTTGCTAAGATCTGGCAGCAAACATACCTATTGCAACTTAGTTCCTACAGGGATTGTCAAAATTCTGGACAGGCAAACACATTCTCCTCAAATGTTTACCTATGTTTCCCGAGAGGTGCATGCAGAGCAATGAGAATTACTGGGACTGAAGGACTATGAATACAGATGAACAAGGTCAGCCAGAGCTTTCCAGGCCCTAGGATGTCATGGCCATTTGATTCAAGCAACAAGCATAACTTCAAGCTCTGATTTTGCCTAATGCATGGATCACATACATGTTGCTTGTATATAAGGTGTCTTACAATGTTCTATACCTTGTGAATGAATAATTGAGTATGTAAGAATATGCTCGAATATGTCTCATTTGTCATTCCATGATATGATTGATAGTATTATGTGGTTATTTATTTGGAGATAAAAATAAAGATTAATCAGAAACAAGGGCAAATTCTCTGAAGCTTTCTTTCAGATATCATGTGGAAGAGAGAAATTCCTTTATTATTATTATTTTTTCTATTTTATGGCTTTTCATTTTTTTTTAAAAGATTTATTTATTTGTACAGAACTGGGGTACAGGCCAGAGATGCGAAGGGTGAGAGGCTTCACCAGAGACAGAGCGGGGAGCAGAACAGGCAGAT
>NW_004567987.1:2915-4016 GCF_000260355.1 Condylura cristata | reverse complement strand
ACAAAGATGCTTGCAGGGCTTGATGTTGATGATGAAAAATGCATTGTGGGGTAGAACACAGTTATTTTAGAGATCTTGAGAAGCAGTAAGGGTCGGTTCAATATCTTGTTTTCTACCATTGAAGCTGAGCCAAATGCAAAGATCCTTCTGGAAGTCAATGGGAGTTCTGAACACAAGCCAGAACAAGATGAGAAAAATAAAGGAAAATGAGAAATTGGCCTGAAGTCAACTGTTTAAAAAATGAAAGTAAAACTTTCTGATATATTCCCCTAATGGTAGATAATTATATATTATATTTTAGATGGCTTTCAAAGAGCCTTATTCATTCATTAGTCAGTGAACTTTATAACCTTTGAATGAGATTAGAGTATTGAAGGACTTGTCTTTTGAGTTCAATTAGTTTTAGTGTGGGAAACACAGGTACTATTGAGAGAGTTTACCTACTGTCCTTCACAGAACTTGTATGGGAAGAGAGAGGAACATTAATCAATGAAATGTATGAGCCAATTTCAATTTTCTATTACTATCTTCTGATATGTATTGGGGAAAAATATCTTTGTTACTACTAAACATTCCTTTTCCTAGCATTATTTTTGCTTCAGAAATCGTGAACCTCCAGCTATATACTACCTCTGCTGACTCAGCAACCAAAAAAATCAAACAAACAGGCCTTATTCACTTTAGACATCTGCAAAAGCCAAACAAATCAAGTCAAATAAAACCACAGCATTATATGCAGGAAAAGGAAAAATAGTTCAAAACCATAAGTCATTGCTACAGATATTTTTATTTTTTACTTTTTTAAAGATTTATTTATTTGTATATACAGAACTGAGGTACAGGCCAGAGGTGTTGGGGGGTGGTGAGAGGATTCACCAGAGACAGAGTGGGGAGCAGAACAGGCAAACTGACTGAAATGTACCGCTGAGAGGACCAGTGGGTGGGTCAGAAGGTCTGCCATATCACCCCCACACCTGGGATCTAACTCATGCTACAGTCTCTGCAATAGCTTGATAGTGCTGTGCTTTAACCCCTTGTACCACCAGGGATGTCCTACTACAGATATTTTTTAAAATAGGTAAATTTAAAGTAGCAAAGTTG
>NW_004567987.1:0-515 GCF_000260355.1 Condylura cristata | reverse complement strand
AATTTTTATCCCTAGATCACAATAGTGTTGTAAACCAAAATTACCTCAACAAAGGTGATAGATTGAAAAACACTGGGTGAAAACATTAAAAAAAAAATGTTAATCACATGGCATATTAGAGTGGAACTTTATACTATAGAAGGAAAAAAAGACTATTAAGTAGTACTAGGATGATATAGAACAATTTAGAAATTACATAACAGAAAATATTTCTCTTCATAATGTATGGAAGAAGCAGATAACATATTTGAGAGGTCCAGGGCTCACATTGTAAATTTTGAGTATAAAATATTCCTATGTTAACTTTTTTTTTAAAGATTTATTTATTTACACATACAGAACTGGGGTACAGGCCAGAGGTGCAGGGGCGGTGAGAGGATTCACCAGAGACAGAGTGGAGAACATAATAACAGGCAGATCATCAAAGTACACTGCTGAGGAGAACAGTGGGCAGGTCAGGAGAGATCTGTGGATCATGTGGATCACCTCTGGGGCAGGTGGGGATCAAACTCATG
>NW_004567986.1:0-2776 GCF_000260355.1 Condylura cristata | reverse complement strand
CAGTGGACCGGCACAGAGGGGTGCAGGGGCTGCACTGGGCATGGGAGCACAGAGGTGCAGGGGGTCAGGGCTGGCAGAGCTCAACCTCAGGGAGCCTCTGCCTGGAGCCCGGCAGTCCTTCCCCAACAGTGAGCCCCAAAGGGCTGAGGACCGGGAGCACCCCCCCACCCCCCACAGTTGGTGGGACTGGTCACCACGGCTGCTTGGATAAGGCTCAGTCTGTGGGCTGCCACGGTGCCCAGAGCGGGCATTGCATTGGGAAGCATTTCCTGTTTACCAGCGGCTGCCTTTGGGGTGAAAGCCAGGGCTAGCAGCCAGCCAGGAAGCCAGCTGGGGCCTGGAACAGGGTCGAGGGAGAAGGGGGAGACATCACCCTGGCCCTTTCTCTGTGGTAGGGCTAGAGCCCAGGACAACAGGGATGACCGAAGAGTCTCCACAGGCTCGTTATCGTGGCAAGACACTGTTTTTGAGTGTTGAGGCCCAGAGTCACTCCCTGTCCCTGGGAGAGAAAGCTGGGTTTACTGCTGGGCATGCTTGCTGATGGTTCCAGCAACTGCTGCTTCCACCTTCCCCAGCTGCTCTGTCCAGCTGCGGGTGCCTGATGAGCCCACTAGTTGTGCAGTAGAGTAGCCCTGCTGCCCCTTTCTAGCATGCCCCTGGGGACAAGACCCCTGCGAGTCCCTGTCCCACCCCTTACCATACCTCGTGAAGAGAGCGTCATGGAAGATTCTGCCATCTCTCATTTGGGCCTCCCTGGCTTGAGGGAGCACATCTAAGTAGGCTGGGAAGTATCAGCTACTAGCCCCTGAGGCCTGGGGGCCTGGCAGGGGTCTCATGAAGACTGTGGGCTACTCAGCTAGGCAGCAAATCCTGGGGCCTTAGGTGATGCAAGAACCCAATATGGGCACAGGAGCACCACAGATGTGCATCTAACCACAAGACCCCATCTCCATCTGAGTTGTTTGACTTTGAACATGACTCAGTTTCCTCATAAGCCACAGGGGCCACCCCAGAGGATCGCTGTGAGGATTCCATTAGACTGGCCATAGAAGAGTGGAGTCCAGTGCTCCCCTGTGTGCCACAGTGGCTACACTCTTCCCCTCTGGGGTGAGGCCAGCTAGGGTCAAACCCATCTGGACTGCCCAGTTCATTCTTGGGCACATATAAATGGTGCTTCACCCAAAGGGAACCCTCAATGTTGAGCTTGACCTCTGGTAAGGCACAGGTCACCAACAGTCAGAGCTTGACAGGTGGTGACCTCAACCCATGTAGGTTGGGGTTGGGGTGAGTTGAGAGATGCACAGGCCCAGAAACCCAGGGCTACAGCAGTGACCTGGAAGTATGCCAGGGTGATGTCAGATGGCCATAGATATGTCTGCTGCTCCCCCCAACACCCTGGAAAACCAAGGCGTTAGGCCCAGAGGAGAGAATCTCCAGGGAGATGTCTCCAGGGAGAAGCCAGCAAAAGATGGCAAACCTTGGGTGACATGCACAGCTGTGGTCAGGTGAGGATAAGGGGGCGAGGGGGGAGGGATGGGGAGGAGCAGGCCACACCTCACACCTGGGCCCTTGTCATGGTAAGAAAGGCCCCATGACAGCAGTCCTCTGCAGCACACCCTCCCTGGTCTGGAGTTTGGGGAGAGGCTCCTACCCTACCCAGATAGTGGGCACAGCCATGGCACAGACCCTGCATGTCCTCTCGGGTTGACAACCCTAAGGCAAAGAGTGACTGGAGACACTGAGCTAACAGCATGGAGCTGAGATTCCAGAGTCCAAAGCTGGCCTCTCCTGCTACCCCACCCAAGCACCTGCCATCAGGCTGGGTGGTGAGCATCATCAGCTTTTCCTTAAGAGGTTCCCGCCTGCCTTGCTGAGATGGAGTGGCTGGGAGGTCTGAGGGGGCCAGGGTCCCTAGCCCAGCTGGCGCCTGGAGCGCACGGCATGAGTATAGTCAAGGGGCAAGCCGCTTCTTCAGCTGTTCCTGCCACAAGCCTGCTGGCAACCTGACACTACCTTCCAGCTGCCCACCCCTCCCAGCAACACTGTCCTCAGCCCCCTGGACACAGTGTGAGCTATCCTCTTTGCCCAGCCCTGCAATCTGACCTTCCCCCGGCTGTTCCCAAACCTCCTCCTGGCCCACAGCTCCTTGTCAAGAATGACTGGTACCCCAGGTCCTGAGAGGCTGGGCAGGGCCCTCAGTACCCACTTCATTACTGTAGAAGAAACCAGAGCCAGAGTGGGGGCATGACAGGGAGCAGGGTGTGTCACAGGGAAGCAGTCCTTGCTGTCTTTGTCAACCTCTCTGCCACATACCTTCTCTCCTAAGTGCCACCAGGGTAACCCCAACTCTCTGTGCCTTGAACAGCTCAATGAGGAGCCCAGAAAGCCCTCTCTTAGGTAATCCAAACAGACCCCACTTCACGGCAGCTCCCTGCCCCCAGGACACTCAAGATGCTGAATGCTGTCTCCTGGGGGGCAATGCCAACACACGGCAGGGTGCCTAGCCCTGCCACCCAGAGCGATGTGTCTCAGGAGAGGGGCTGAGTGGGCTGGAGCGGACCACACCTGCTGGGGGCAAGTCCCTCTACCTGGCCTGGGCCAGACAACCTCTCCCGTGGCCTCACGGCTGCAGCGGACACTGGACTTGGGTCAGGGGCAAGGTGCTGACAGGCCCGTCCGAGGTGCCTGCTTCCATCTGAGGGAAAGGCCCATGCACGGTGCCAGGACCCCGAGTGGCTCCGACTGCCTGGGGGGGAATTCTAGACACAGGGCATCT
>NW_004567985.1:0-2819 GCF_000260355.1 Condylura cristata | reverse complement strand
TCTTTCAGGATTCTACTATCTAGTCTTTAGATAAGGAAATTCACCTATGTCTCCTATTCTGAGCAAATTATGCCTTCTACTGTCTGGACCTCAAGGAAACTCACTTAAAACCTTTTAGCAAGTTTCTTCAAAGAACTTCCGAAATTTGATTTGTAAGAAATTTCCTCTTCCTGCCTCCCAGGATGTCTCAGGTAGAAAAAAACCCATTAAGTAGTAGATAAGGTTTAAGGGACTTTATTTTAATTAATCTTCACTATAGTAATATTAGTCTTAAACTTTGTGCACCGATGTACCTGTTTTTTAACCTTGATTGATTTTAGAATGTTATAATCCCAAGTAAAGGTCAAAAACGACCCCAGACTATTCTTAGAAAAAAGGTGATTGTGATTTCAGCTCATTTCATATGCTAATGTCATCCCTCAACCTGCCTAAAGTGTATAAAATAAACCTCTGCTGAAGGCAGAGCAGGAAGATTTGCACCCAACTCTGACTCCCGTGTCTTCCTCACTCCCACTCCCCTTTATTCCCCAATTTTTGTAATATCGCCTTGCCGACGTCGTTCCCACCTTGAGACCCTGCCTGTGTCAGCCTCTCAACAGCCTGAAATTGGGGTTGGTCCCCTAAAGGAACTCTGCAGTCTTATGGACTCCACCCCCTACTCCAGCTTTCTGGACTCTACCCCCCCACTCCAGTGATTGGAAACTACAACTCCCAGCAGCACTAGGGAGAGAACTGCGAGTATCCAAGGGTGGAGCTAGCAGGAATTCTGGGACATTTGGGGGATAAATAGCGCGTGCTTGAGCCTCTCGCTGTCTCGCTCAGGAAGCAGCTCTCCAGACCAAGAGACTGTATGTGTTCAGTCAGCGAAGCCGGTAAGGTATTCCAGTTACTTTGTATCTCGCTCTCTTTCCCTGAGTTGTTTCCTATTCCTTTCCCCTTTGGTAAATAAACCCGTTATTGACCCTTTTGTGTGTCCCTGCAGTATAACAGAATTGTGAGCACGCGGGTGAGGCCCCACAGACAGGCGGCCCAGTCCACTCTGGGCTACCCTGTAACAGAGTCACTTAGTTTCTTAGCACCCCGAGACTTGGTTCTGAGTAAGTCAGGGTTGTTTGTAGCCATGTTAGACAGTCGTGAAAAGCTGGTTCCGTGTGTGGCTGGAGAAGAGGTTCGTCTCTCTGCAGACACTGAGGAGGAGTGCCAGGGTCCCAAGTGACAGCTGGCAGGAAGGGAACTCTTGTCATCCAGGGAGCCAAGATGAGTCATTTTACTCAGTCAGTGAACTTGTTGGGGATGGAAACTGTAGGAACCCTGCAAAAGAGCTGGGCTCAGTTTCCAGCATTCTGCTTGGTGTGAGAGGCCAGGTTATTTCAGTGCCTGCAGCTCATTCGCTGCAGACAAATTGGGAATATTCAATATTCTGAATGGCTTAAAATGGAAAATTCACTTAAAACTCATTTTCTTTTCTTTTTTATTTTTTTAAGATTTATTTATGCATACAGAACAGGGGTACAGGCCAGAGGTGCAGGGGCCGTGAGAGGATTCACCAGAGACAGATTGGGGAGCAGAACAGGCAGATCAACTAAGTACACTGCTGAAGGGAGCAGCGGGCGGGTCAGGAGAGGTCTGCTGTGCCATGTGGTCACCTCTGGGGCAGGTGGGGATCGAACTCATGCGGAAGTGGCCTCAGCTTCCCAGTGCAGTGCTTTAACCTGCTGCGCCACCAGGGAGGGGCCAAGGAGGTTGTCTTTTTTTCCAAGATCAGAGGTAGAAAAAAGAATAAGATAAATAAATGCCATCCACATTTTCCCCTGCCTTAATGTTTACATTTTAAGGACATTTGCTGCCCTTTCCTAGGCTCCTTTCACAGCTTCTGCTCAACAGCAGCAGCACTCCTCCTTGGTGTAAGGGACCATTATCTCTCAGAACCAAACATGTCACCTAACGTTCACATAACCCTTATTTCAAAAGTAGGGTATAATGTAGAGGGAGCAACGGAGTTGTTAAGGGGAAGTGACACAAGCTATGCAACATCTATCCTCCGACAGATTCCGGGTAGATCGGGAAAAGCTCTGAAAAATCAGACTTTCCGCACGCTGACTTATGTTATGACCTCCCTTTTTTGAATAATCGTAATATCAAAAGATTCTGAGCAACGTTCAGCTTACAATTGGATTGCCTTAGCTGCATAAGGCCTGTCTGCCCTGACAAGCAAGCACTGCACCAGGGTGAGAAATTCCCCTGAAGTCAAATGACTTGACAACTGGCTGATAAGTAAGGCAAAAGGGCTGTTTTTGCAAAGTCTCTCTCACTGCCTGATGGAGGAAAACCCAAATCTTATTATATCACCTAGCCTTCTATTCAGCTTCTACAGAATTACTCAAACTTCCTACTGTCTGGCCTTTAGATGTGGAAATTCATCCAGGTTGCCTGTTTTAGAACTAGTCAGGTTTTTTACCTGCTACATTTCAAAGCAATCCACAAAAGTCTTCTGGCTACTCTTTCAGGATTCTACTATCTAGTCTTTAGATAAGGAAATTCACCTATGTCTCCTATTCTGAGCAAATTATGCCTTCTACTGTCTGGACCTCAAGGAAACTCACTTAAAACCTTTTAGCAAGTTTCTTCAAAGAACTTCCGAAATTTGATTTGTAAGAAATTTCCTCTTCCTGCCTCCCAGGATGTCTCAGGTAGAAAAAAACCCATTAAGTAGTAGATAAGGTTTAAGGGACTTTATTTTAATTAATCTTCACTATAGTAATATTAGTCTTAAACTTTGTGCACCGATGTACCTGTTTTTTAACCTTGATTGATTTTAG
>NW_004567984.1:0-2821 GCF_000260355.1 Condylura cristata | reverse complement strand
CACTCTGTCTCTGGTGAATCCTCTCACCCTCCGCATCTCTGGCCTGTACCCCAGTTCTGTATGAATAAATAAATAAATCTTAAAAAAAAATTGTGCTCATGAAGTAAAAAAAGGTAGTTATATTAAGAGAGAAATAGGAACCTCATTTAGATTTGGTGGTAGTGTAACAGGAGTGCGCGGTCACACTAACCTCTTCTCACCATGCATCAGAAGGTCTTTACGAACTGGCTTTATTTTCCTTTTATAGAAATAATTCCTTGATTTCTTACTGGAGGCACTTTTTTTTTTTTTTGGCTTGATAAATGTCTACCTCTGAGTTCTGGAAATTAGTTATAAAATTAAGTGAAAATTTATGTCTGATGCCTTGCTTCTGTAGTGGAATGACAAAAATACTGTATTGATTATTATCTTTAAGCATAAGTAAAAAGGGAATCAATATTAATTCAGTAGTTAATGTGAAGTTTCTTTTTAGTGGTGTTGGTTTGTGGTAATTGAGGTCTATTTATGTTTTCTTAAAGACAAAAGTAAAATAATAGGGCTCTTCTTATACCAAAATACTTACACATGTATTGCACATGCGCTATGTGTAGGTGAGAGGGTTTTTCAGAGAGAGGGGGGACCAGAACAGGTGATCTACTGAAATGCACTTCAGAGGTTAGCAGTGGGCAAGACAGGAGAGGTCTGCTGCACCATGTGGGTCAGCTCCCTGGCCAGGGGTCCAAATTTTGTCAACCCAGTTCATACCACAGTGGAGACACCTTGCACCACCACAGAGGTGCAATAGTGGTTAATCTTATTCAGAAGTCACTTAACTGGTGTGTTGTCATAAATTTCTGTGGATAGATTTTTACATTAAAGTTAATTTCTGCCAAGTTGTAATTGAAGGAAATCTAATTTTGTGTGCCAGCTATCTGTCACAATAAATATAGAATCTGTGATTCTTTTCAGAGAATTACATTTACTATAGATATTAATGAGCTGTTGACATGTGAAATTTTAAGAACAGGGACTATGATTTGGAAAAGCAATTTGCAATTCAATATGTAGAGGTTGGCAATTATTTTAAACTTGAGATTGCTAAAGGGAGGTGCAACAAAACCAAGAGTTTATACTTGAATAGAATCTACTTCTAGCAGTAATTGTTCATCTATACAGCACCATTTTATATTTTAAAAATCATATGTCATTGTTTATTTTTTATTTTATTTCCCACTCTCTTTGGTTTTTACTACAACTGCTTCATACAGAGAATAAACTACATAAGTTAAAACAGTGATGTTACCTCATTTAAGTCATTTAAATTAGATTTTTCTTAGTATCTCTTTGTTAAAAAAGAGTGCTCTTATTATTGTTTAAAGTCTTCAAATCTTATTTGATATTTAGTGGAGACCTAAATAAATGTCATACATACAGCCATCACTGTTTTATCTAATACCGTATATATTTTTAAAAATTGAAAACATTGTTGTACTTTAATAATCTGACTAAATAGACATGCATATTAATCAAAATAGTATTATATGGTTCTTATATGTAAGAACTAATATCACTATTAACATGTCTATCAGTTTTTGAGCTTTGGACTAATAAACTTTTTTTTTCCCTAATTAGAAGTTGTGTGTGGTTAGGAATTCCTTGGGAATTGTGATAGAAAAGTAAACCATTTCTTGATTTTTAAAGAGGTTTTTTGTTTGAAAAAAATAATTTTCCCCTAATCATAAAACCTGCTTATCACATTATACATATATACATGAAAAATACACATGTCATTTTTGTCACCTACCATTCCCAAGAGACCACTATTAGTATGGTACATATTATTTGGAAGACTTAAGGATAGTTTTGTGAGTGAAGAGTGAAGGTATGAGAGAAAGAACAAAATTAACCGATAAGGTGGAAATATGCCATAAAAATATCTGATCATCACTCTGTGCTTGTGCCTCATGCTTGTCATATTAAAAAATATTTAGTAATACTATCCAGTGATACTAATAATGTAATAACTATAAAATCTAACTTATTTTGCAAATAAATGCTTAATCAGAACTAAATTGAATCATATAGGATTGTATTAGAAAAATTATTCCCATTGAATTTCTGAGAATTTTAGAAGTATGGGTGATCATCATTTTTTTTTAAGATTTATTTATTTATGCATACAGAGCTGGGGTACAGGCCAGAGGTGCAGGGGTGGTGAGAGGATTTACTAGAGACAGAGTGGGGAACAACAGGCCGACTGACGAAGTACACTGCTGAGGGGAGCAGCAGGAGGGTCAGGAGAGGTCTGCTGCTCCATGTGGATCATTCTGGGGCTGGGGATTGAACTCATGCTGAAGTGGCTTTAGCTTCTTAATGCTGTGCTTTAACCCACTGTGACACTAGGGAGGACCGTGATCATCATCATTTTAAGGGCATTTTATGGGCTTACTTTCTCCTGTTGACTTGGCATTGTTTTGGCATCTCTTCTTCTTCTTCTTCTTTTTTTTTTTGCTGTTTTATATCTATTTAATAGGAAAATAGGGAGGAGGGGCATTCGCTTTCTTTCTATGTCATTTATTCATCATTATGTTTTGGCACTAAGGAGGGAGACACTAAAATTTGTCCAGCATTGTCACTTTCAAGAAATATAACCATTTAAATTAGAAACCCACTTGTAAAACTAAAGGGGAATAAGGGCTTTGCTAGTCCTGAGCATAGAAGGGTCAACAACAAAGCAGACCATGACTTCGCCCTCATGATGATCTTGGACCCTAGTAGGGGGTTATAAACATTAAACATACTGAAATTTTATATTTAAAATTGTGCTCATGGGGCCCTCCCT
>NW_004567983.1:1986-2725 GCF_000260355.1 Condylura cristata | reverse complement strand
AGGCACGGGGACATGGCCGCAAGTCCGAGGCGAAGCCAGGCCGGGGCACCAGCGCCCGCCCCAGCCCCTCAAATCCCATCGGAATTTAGTCCTTTGCTGCCAGTGGGAAGACGCGTGGTTGGGAGCAGGGTGGACTGCGGGGAGGAAACTGGGCCGGCTTGGTGTCCCTGGCAGCTCAAAATGAGATGACACAGGTCTAGGGGGGCTCCCGGCGTGGCCGGGGCCTGGTGGGTGGGAGGTGGCCCACTGGGTCAGACACGACCGAGGCAGCTCCGTGGTCGGGGGCGCCGGGGCTCCCCGGTGCGGCCCAGCTGCTCTTGACAGCCGAGACGGTGGAGCTCTGCTTGCTGGCCCTGGGCTTCTCCAGACTTCTCGTGGCATGGAAGCGGCTCCTCTCCGCTCCGGGCAAAACCTCTGTGGCGACACTGATCTTACCAGCACACTCCGGGATCTCAGATCCGTGACACTGCGCGTCCGCGAGGTCCGGCTGGCCACGCAAAGGAGCGTGTCCGGAGGTGCCTGGACGGGGTGCAGGCGCCTTTGGGGTCGACTCTGCTTCCCAAACGCTCTGGCCCCAAGGATCGGTTATCAACTGCTTTTTGACACCCGAAATTTCCTGGTTCAGAGGACACTTAAGGTCTCACAGCTTGTGGTGGCAAGGACCGCCGGGCCCGGTCACCACAGAGTCCTGTCTCAGGCTCGCGGGGGCAGGGCACTTGCAGGCCAGCCCCGGTGGGCA
>NW_004567983.1:0-761 GCF_000260355.1 Condylura cristata | reverse complement strand
GCCCGCCAGGCCCTCTGCGTCCCTCTGCGTCCCAGCCACTGAGGTGACGGGATCTGCCTTTGCAGAGACCTGGCTGGCACAGGGCGGGAGGAGCCAGAGAGCCCCCGGGGCGGATGCGGGCGGTTTCCCACCTGCGCGGAACAGACAGGAGCGAGCCCAGGAGACCCCGTCCCCTGGGGACAGGCGCCCCTGTTCCTGCCTTTCTCTCTGCTTGCCTGCAGGCTCAGGTCACCCCTTCTCTTGAGTGAGGCCCCTGTTGAATTGGGGACCCCCAGACGCTGCTCTGGCTGGGAGGGGGCATCAGCCCTGGGGTGGCCGCCCACGGCTGGCTCCCTCCCCCCAAGGCCCTGGGCCCGGGTGCCACAGGGCGGGGGGCTCCTGCCCCTCCTGTCCCGCCCTGCTGGGCTTCCCCTAGTTTGTTGACGCTTTTGCTGCGACTGTGACTATTGTCCGTTGTTCTGCAAACCTGTGTGGCGTCACCTGTATTTATCTGGAGTATTTCTGGTTTCTCAGAGCCGACGCAGGGCCCCATCGCATTCATTTCTAGGTTCAGAACGTCCCCCAACATTTTAATGACGAGTTTACAGCTTTTATGGGGTTATTTTCCCACAGAATTTTTAAATTTTTATTATTTTTTTTAAAGATTTATGCATACAGAACTGGGGTACAAGCCAGAGGTGTAGGGGCAGTGAGGGCTTCACCAGAGACAGAGTGGGGAGCAGGACAGGCAGATCGATGAAGTCCACTGCTGAGGGGAGCAG
>NW_004567982.1:2033-2631 GCF_000260355.1 Condylura cristata | reverse complement strand
CTGACTGCGGGGAGGGCGCGGCGGCGGCAGGCGGTGACCGCGGCGGCCCGCAGGTGGTGTGCACGCTGGTGGCCGCCTTCCTGCACTTCTTCTTCCTGTCGTCCTTCTGCTGGGTGCTCACCGAGGCCTGGCAGTCCTACATGGCCGTGACCGGCCGCCTCCGGAGCCGCCTCGTCCGCAAGCGCTTCCTCTGCCTGGGCTGGGGTGAGCCCCCGCCCCCCGCCCTCCGCGGGACGCCCCGAAAGCCTGCCCTCTGGCGCACCTGCCGCAGGCTGTCCTGCCCTTCCCGCACATCGCCGGTGTCAGGGAGCTTCCGCGCCCCGCCCGCCGCACCGCGCCGCGCCTGCAGGGCTGGGGGACAGCTGGGACCCGACCGACCGTCCTGTGCCCCCAGGGCTCCCTGCGCTGGTCGTGGCCATCTCCGTGGGATTCACCAAGGCCAGAGGGTACAGCACCGTCAACTAGTGAGTAGGGCTGGGGAGGCCTCCGCCCGCCGCCCAGGACAGGCCCGGGGCAGGGCGCCGGCTCCCGCCCACAGTGGGCCTGAGGACGGGCTGGGGCGTGAGGGCGCCTGGCCGCGAAGCCCCAGTTCCCCTCC
>NW_004567982.1:0-432 GCF_000260355.1 Condylura cristata | reverse complement strand
GGGGAGGGCCCCCGAGCCCCCTGCCCGCCCAGCAGGTGGGGAGACCCGGTCTCCAGAGCTGCCGAGGCGCCTGGCCGGGAGGGGAGCGGCAGGGCTCGCCTCGGGCTCACCCCAGGGCAGGTGCTGGCCTCAGGGTCCGCCCCCGGCTGGGCGCGTCCAGGTCTCTGAAGGCTGCCTGGCGGCCTGGAGCCCAGGGGAGCCCGCGTGGGGCTGGCCCCAGACTGCCCCACGTCACCCCTGCCCGGCCGTGCCCCGGGGCCGGGCTGGCCAGCAGCGTGCCCAGCCCGGGGCTCCCGGAGGTCGCCGGGCTCCCGGCCCCTCCAGCGCCCAGCCCGCCCTCCGCCCGCAGGTGAACATGGTCATCGGCATCCTGGTCTTCAACAAGCTCGTGTCCAAGGACGGCATCACCGACAAGAAGCTGAAGGAGCGGGC
>NW_004567981.1:0-2832 GCF_000260355.1 Condylura cristata | reverse complement strand
CTGGTGAAGCCTCTCACCGCCCCTGAGCCTCTGGCCTGTACCCTAGATCTGTATGCACAAATAAATAAATCTTTAAAAAAAAAAAAATAAGCTATTGTTTATCATTACAAATGAATGTCAAAAGAACATTAGAGACTTTGCTCAATTCAGCAAAATGAATTTGCTAACAGAATTTGCTCATTTGATTTAAAGTTTTGTTTTTATCTTGGGAATTATAAATGAAATTTTAAAGTTTTTTTCTAATTTATTTGTATTATAATAATTTTCTGCTGACCCAAATTGTGATGAAATGTTTCTTTTATCCCTTTATATTTAATCAACAATACAAAACTGGCATTTGAAGAATTTTTCAAAGCAGAATTAAGGTTATAATGGGACTTGCATTCCTCTACCTTAACCCCTAATGAGGATAAAAGTTTGACTAACACTAAATTTCAATTAGTTTGACTAACTAATTTCAATTAAATTTCACCTGCATTTTGGGATGTTGTAGAAATTAGTGAGTAAATATTTGACTTTTCCAGCTGCTCTGTGGAAATGCTTGATCTCAGTACAGTGCCTTTTCCTTTGATGTTATATTGTTGCTTTGTCAAGAGGCTTTAGAAGAGGTGATTTTAATTTTTAATATGTTTAGTAAACACTAGAAATATTTACTAATGCAAAATGTACACAATAAAATATTAATAATAATAATTTTGAGGTTGTAAAGCATTTCATTTTTATATGATTTGAGATATGTATCTTAAATATATATCTATGCATTTATATATAAAACAACAGTAAAATACCCAACTTTAAAATAGTACATGATGACCTTTAAAAATAAGTTTTTTCAAAGTAACTATCATAAATAAAAATCAAAATCATCAGGCAACTACAGATCAGAGACATTCTGTAGGGAAGAGGATGGAAAAGGACCCAGACATGGGTGGGAAGAGCACAAGAGACAACAGTGATGGTGCAGGGTGAATTGGGGTGGGAATTTCATAGGGAAATCATACATTGTACAAAAATGAAGGATTATATAATGAGTATATTTTTTTAATTAAATAAAGAGAATTTTTTTCTAAATAATAAATTGAAATCCTATAGCTCTTATAAGTAATGTCCCTGTAACAAACCAAGTCTTAAAAGCATAAACATCCTACCATGAGGTCAAAAACCAGAAAAAAGTTATGGCTTATTGTAAAGAAATAGTGTAGAGCATTTTATTTGCTCTGCTGTGTTTTGCCTCACCCTCAAGGTCAAAATCATTTGCTATAGTAGAAGACTTTTTTTTTTTTTTTAAAGATTTATTTATTTGTGCATACAGAACTGAGGTACAGGCCAGAGGCTCAGGGGTGGTGAGAGGCTTCACCAGAGACAGAGTGGGGAGCAGAACAGGCCGACTGACGAAGTACACTGCTGAGGGGAGCAGCGGGCGGGTCAGGAGATGTCTGCCATGCCATGTGGTCACCTCTGGGGCAGGAGGGAATCAAACTCATGCAGAAGTGGTTTCAGCTTCTTAGTGCAGTGCTTTAACCCGCTGCACCACCAGGGAGGGCCAGTAGAAGACATTTTTTAGAAGAAAGAAATAGTACATAAACCTACTGAGGAGGAAAAATGCTCTTACCATCAGGGTTTTAGTTATCAAGTGGTTATCGAATGCCCTGGTATATAAGGCAAAGTGGCTGTTTCCAGTAGATATGGTCCCTGCATTCTCTCAGCTCACTTATTAAGTCAATCTACCAAAAATACATGGGCAGTTCAAGTTACTGTATAATTTATATTGAAGATTGTGTGAAAATATACACATTTTCAAATGAACCAGCACATTTGGAAATTAGTAAATGAGAGGTAGATTATGACTTAAACATTAAAATAGATTTTATAACAGACTACTTAGTCTAAAAAGAAATGAGAATCAATTGCTTTTCTGTGTGAATGGTGTATGTCAAAATGAGATTCAATTTCAATTTATGAGCAAAAAAAGGAAAAATTAATTGATCCTTTTGGTTTTTAAATTGATAAGAATACATGTTTGAGTTTTATTCTTGGGCATTTTCTTTAGTGTTTTATCTGAACTCATATCTCCTATTTTACTGTAGAGATGGACTCTTCACTCATCTCATGGTATTCTTCTACATGTTTTGAGTCAATCTGAAATAAATACTTCAAAGGCTCAATAATGAGAAGTTTTGTTTTTGTTTTTTGTTTTTTTAAGATTTACTTGTATTTATTTATGCATACAAGAACTGGGGTGTAGGCTGGCCAGAGGTATGGGGTGTGGAGGAGGTAGAATTTACCAAACACAGAGCAGAGAGTAAAACAGGTGGATTGACTGAAATAGACTCTTGAAGGGAGCTTCAGGCTAGATAGGAAAGGCCTGCTGCGCCATGTGGTTCAGCTCTCTGGTGATTCAGCATAATATAATCTCAAAAATGATGTCTTATTCCCTTTACCAAACTCTTTTAACTAGTAGCTCACTGGCCATGCCTACTGTGAGGGAAGGGCATCACACCAAGGTGAGGTAGGGTACCTGGATCTGGTGGTCACTGTGACACTATCAGAGTTACTGCCACAAGGTTCTTTAAGAAGAAAGCATTTTTTCCAGACATAAAGAAGAGATGTTTTTGCATGTGTCCATTACATTGTCAATTCTTCAGGTTTATACATTAAATTTCTGGAAAAAATGTTTTCCCTGGCCCTCCCTGTGGCACAGCGGGTTAAAGCACAGCACTGAGAAGCTAAAACCACTTCCCCATGAGTTCTATTCCCGCCTGCCTCGGAGGTGCCCACATGGCGTGGCAGACCTCTCCTGACCCGCCCGCTGCTCCCCTCAGCAGTGTACTT
>NW_004567980.1:0-1455 GCF_000260355.1 Condylura cristata | reverse complement strand
TAATAAATTCAAAGATCTAAAGGAAATCACATCTAGAGGAAAATCTGACTATGATGTCCCACCAATTATAAAAAGACAATAAAAAGACAGAAAAAAAAGTTAAAAGAATCAAAGAAAAGTTGTGGAGTTGAAAATGACAATAATTAAAATTAAAAATTCACTAGGAACTGGGGATGAGAAGATCTGCCAGAGACAAGAGTGGGGAGCTGAACAGGCAGATTGACTGAAGTACACTGCTGAGGGGAGCAGCCAGCGAGACAGGAGAGGTCTGCTGCACCATGTGTGACACTAACCACGGCCAGGGGTCAAAGTCATGTGGAAGCAGTTGTGGAAAGCTGCCTAGTTCTGCACTTTAATCCCTTGGGCCACCAAGGAGGGCCATTACACCCCCATCTTAGAGTATAAGACTATTGGCAAAAGCTGTGAGTTTGAGGGAAAATTAGGATTTTTATTTATGCATACAAGAACAGGGTATAGGCCAGAAGTGCAGGGGAGTGAGAAGCTTACCAGAGACAGAGTGGGGAGCAGAGCAGGCAGATTTACTGAAATACCCTGCTAAGGTGAGCAGTGGGAAAGACAGAAGAGGTCTGCTGTGCCATGTGGGTCAGCTAGATTAATTCAAGAAACATTTACCAAACTCGTTCAATCTAGGGCCCCGAGCAAATCAAAAAAGACCTAAATCATACACAAGGGAGACTAGTTAGCTAATATTAAAGCATCTACCTGGGGGACAAGAATCTTTGGAACTCTCTCCAGGAACAGAGGCAAGGTGGGCACCATGTTTGCACATACACGCTACTTATACTAGAGCTGGTGCTGGGGTGCCACTTTGAGCCGACTCCTCTCTTACTAGAGCTGGCCAAAATGACATGATTCCCACTCCCACCCCACAATGCCCTGCCACAGCATTGCTAAAGTCAGAAGAGTTCTTGGGAATGGAGACAGGAGGGCCATCTTTGCAGTCACTGGTGGCCTTGCTACAGCTCACTGGTACTTCCAAGAAAAGCAATTAAACACTCATTTAGAACCTGATTCTTTCAGCTACTCCATATCACCAGCAGTGCTTATGACCATGCCCTGTTGGACCACATAGATTTTTTCCATAATGTAAAAGCTGACACTGAGGCACTGAGCTGCTAGCTGACACACTGAAACTAATTGCTCAAAGTGTCCCTCGTGGAACACTGACAACAAGGAGGACCTATCAATAATAAACCAGGCTGTCTAGATAACCACAAGTGTTCAAGAGACAACAAAAAAAACAGAGCAAAGTTGAATGGTAAGTTCCAGTATCTATGCATCTACATCTTTCAAGACTGTGAAAGGCAGCTGTTACACCAAATATATTCAAACAAGGACCCTTCCCGGTGGTGCAAGGGGTTAAAGCACAGCACTACGAAGCTATCAGCAGTCACTGAAGCAAGAGTTTGATTCCCAGCCAGGGAGCTGACCCAT
>NW_004567979.1:3338-3797 GCF_000260355.1 Condylura cristata | reverse complement strand
CCTGTACCCCAGTTCTGTATGTACAAATAAATAAATCTAAAAAAAAGATGATCTCAATCTGCAAACAAGAGAGATACCGTTACTTTAGATGAGCAATGAGCAATGATTGGACATGAAGTACTTCTGGTTCTCCTTCTAGCAGGGGGTAGAATTGTATTTCTCTGGCCACTTGGGAGTTAGGTGTCCCCATGTAACTTGCTTTGGCCAATGAAACTAAAAAAGACAAGGTCCTGGGCCCCCCATGGTGGCGCAGCAGGTTAAAGCACTGCACTAAGAAGCTAAAGCCACTTCGCATGAGTTCGATCCCTGCCTGCCCCAAGGTGATCCATAGGGTGTGGCAGACCTCTCCTGACCAGCCCGCTGTTCCCCTCAGCAGTGTACTTCATCTATCTTCCTGTTCTGCTCCCTGCTCTGTGTGGTGAACCCTCTCACTGTCCCTGCACCTCTGGCCTGTACCCC
>NW_004567979.1:0-913 GCF_000260355.1 Condylura cristata | reverse complement strand
AAAAAAAAAAAAAAAGCCAAAATGTAAAAGACTACCTGAGGCAGTAAAAATAAGAATAATATTACCTTCTACTTTTGAATACACAGCCACCAACTGGCAAATTATAATTAGCATCACTGCATGTCATTAAATCTAGGCAACTAGGTGAGTTATGACGGCAAGTATGGGGAATAAGCACTTGAGGGAAGAGCTGGCAGTCTCAACATTGTTCCCCTGGGTCCTCTGCTGAACGAACAGCCTCACAACTCTTATTAAGACTTGAAACCTAAGTGTACTATATAAAGTTCTATGTAGGGAGACACTGATACCACTTCCATTTGAAGAAAAACTGAAGTGGAAAGTTCAAAGAAGTAGCCAAAAGAACTTTAATTAGGACACTGACTTTTATCAAGAACCCTAGGAAGGCTACCTGGAGTATCTGGACTACCTAGCAGCAGAGGACACTTTGAGTTGGCAAGATGCACTCCTTATCCAAAGAGAAAGCACATGTACAAAGCATGATGACAAAAGGCCAGGCTGCTGCTTAGTGGTGGGACACACAAAGTGCTGTGGAAACAGAGGAGGGAACACCCTGGGCTAGGACTTTTGTCAGGAATGGGAAATGCATGGCAGGAACCTTCAAGCAGTCCTGCAGTTTGGGGGGAGGTAGGAGTTAAGCAGTACGCCAAGCTATAAAAATAATTTGTGGCCCTCCCTGGTGGCGCAGTGGGTTAAAGCACAGCACTGAGAATCTAAAGCCGCTTCCTCATGAGTTCAATCCCCGCCTGCCCCAGAGGTGACTACATGGCATGGCAGACCTCTCCTGACCCGCCCGCTGCTCCCCTCAGCAGTGTACTTCATCTATCTTCCTGTTCTGCTCCCTGCTCTGTGTGGTGAACCCTCTCACTGTCCCTGCACCTCTGGCCTGTACCCC
>NW_004567978.1:2252-2932 GCF_000260355.1 Condylura cristata | reverse complement strand
GAGCTCCCAAGTCTTCTTGGGGCCTCTGTTGTGGGGGTGGGATCTCCCCTTCCCCACAGGAGTGCAGGGTAGTGCCAGAGAGCTGATTTCCTCCTCGATAACCAGGTATTCTTTTAGCTTCATGAACTTATATATTTACTTCCCATGTTTGAGAAGTTTTGTTTATTTCCTCACCTTCCCGTTTTCTTTTTCCCTTCTAGGATACCCATTTTCTTTGTGTTACCTTCCCTCATGGAGTTGAATAGTTCTCCAGATGCTTTATTTTAAAATCTTATTTCTCTCTTCTACCTAGTTTAATTTATACAGTACTCTCATTAAAGTTACTACTTTCAATTTGTTCTATTCTGGTCCCATAGCTTTCTTTAGAGTTTTTGATCACAGTGGCATTTATTGAGTTCTTTATGTCCTGAATCTATGCTGTTTTCTATTTTAAATTTCCGTTTCTATCTTGTGTTTGTTAATTTTATTTCTGACCTCATTTCCTCCCTAACTTCTATCTGATTATCTTTTCTGAGTATTCTTGTATTACTTGACTTGCCTTTCAGAATTTTGTCTCTTTTTGGGTTTCTTTATTATTGCTTTTTGAACTCTCTATTAATAGAGAGATATAACCTTCCATGTATTTATGGTTAGATTCTGGAAAGTTATTCTCTTCCTTGTGATAGGTTCTGTTGAGATCT
>NW_004567978.1:0-2152 GCF_000260355.1 Condylura cristata | reverse complement strand
TATACTATATATATACAGGTATATATTAACAGTAACTTGGAGTTGAACTAACTCCTGAGCTGATGCTGTGGATAGTGGTTTAATTTGATTTGATTTGATTTGTTGTTAACCTTTGCTGGCTTCCACTGGTAACTGAAACCTGCTTTTGCAGTTGCTGAGTCAGCAGGCATGAATGGACCCTGAAAGGACTCAATTGATTGTTGTGAATGTGCTGGGAGAGGGACGCTTGCTTGTATTGGTGGTACTGCCAGTATTCCTGCTTTCTTGGATTACAGATAACGTTACTCAGCTATCTGTTTTTACCAGTATAGAATAAAGAGGTTAGTGTCAGTTCCAAAAATAAGGGTTGGTGCATTCAGTTTGCAGCACTTTCTCACTCCTTTTCTTATTGGGAAGTTTGCCTGTGTGAAGCACTCCAACTCCTCCATTAGGAAAGTGTGAAATTAGTATTCAGAAACTCTGTTTAGTAAATCAGCCTAGATAGGATAAATGCTAAGGAGTAAGCTGAATCAGAGGCAGTGAGGATAGAAATGAGGTGAGAGACTGGACAGCTGTTTAGAAGTAGTAAGATTTGTGGGAACTAACAACCTGGATGACTTGATTCCTGAGTTGGTCATTCAGGTTGATGGCGTAGGACATATATGGGATAAAGCAGGTTTTAAGAAACGAAAAAGGTTATGACTTTAATTTGGTCATATTAATTTTAAAGATCTGCTCAATTTAATTAAAAGATTAGAGTTGACAATAAAACTCAACATTAGATATGTACTTATGGTAGTTAGCAAAATATAATTAGCTACTGAAGCTTAGAACTTGGGAGAGATTGCTGAAGAAGAGTAGATATCATGAAGGAGATGAAAGCCAAGTATTGACCCTAACATGTGTTACAGAGATAGTTTAGACATGTTTTATATGGTACCACAGGTTGGAATGCTCGTTTTTTTATATTTTGTATGTTTCATTTTAGTATCTGATATTGTATGGTAAAGAACCTTAGAGAATGAGGTAAATGCACTTAGGCTCAGACAGCACTGCAAACAGTGTGTCATTCATTCCAGTAAACAGTTGAATTGGATTCTGGTTTTATTGTCACTTTAGCTTTCTTCCGTGTACCAGACTTCTGTTTGCTCTAGTAGTGAGTTGCTGATATATTTACTGTGGGTTCTGAAGTCTTGTCAAGTTTTTTTTCTAGTGTTCCAGTGCTCTGGCAGGACAGGAAGGGCAGAGACATTCTGCCCTTCTCATAGAAACTTTCAGCTTTTACTCACCATGAGAGAAGGGTCCAAGTAGTGGAAAGTTTTATACCACTGAAGGGGACTTGCTCTGTTCTCTTGCTCATTATTTCTGATAAGCCCCTGACAGGGGCCTACAAAATAGATCTCATGAGTGAGTGCATGCTCTTCTGTGTCTGTGCTCCCGGGGTTGTGAAAGCTGTCATGCTTGTCCACACTCAGCCTTTAACAATGTATTAGAAATTTTAGCTGTTGCCTTTTTATCTGCCTTTCATGATGACCAGCTCTTCCTCTGCGTTCTGTGCCCTGTGTCTCCTTTCAAAGACTTGTCACACCTTTGACAAGCCTCATCTGATTGTCTTGTAAACTTTGGGCCCCCCAAAGTTTATTCTACAGACTATCTGACTCTTAATTGTGGGAGCAGCATTTTCTACATTCTAATCATGATATATCTTTTGTAGCTAGTTTCAAAGTTCTGTAAAGAAATACTTCTCAGTGAACTGTCTTTTCTAATTTTGAATCTAATAGTAATTTTTAAAAACAATAATAGTCATGCTGAAATGAAGAGGAGCATATTCTTTAATAGGCATTAATGCCATATAGATGTCCTATAAAGTGTGCTATATAGTGAAGGTAGTTGTGCATCAAGGTGTTTTGTGAGGACATAAGAATAAATAATAATACTTGCTATTGGGTGATATGAGTTCTTTATATATTTTGGGCATTAACATCTTATTAAATAGATGTTTTGCAAATATTTTTCTCCCATTCTATAGGTTGCCTTTCATTTTGTTGGTTGTTTCCTTTATTGTTTGTTTGATGTAGCTTTTTTTTTTATTAAAAAGTTTATTTTTACATCATTTTTCACATTTTTTTTTTCATCTCAATTGTAATCCCCACGGGTTTCCCATCACCAAATC
>NW_004567977.1:0-2877 GCF_000260355.1 Condylura cristata | reverse complement strand
CTCACCAGTGTGCTTCGTGGATCTGCCTGTTCTGCTCCCCACTCTGTCTCTGGTGAATCCTCTCACCCTCCGCATCTTTGGCCTGTACCCCAGTTCTGTATGAATAAATAAATCTTTAAAAAAAATAAAAAATAAAAATAATAAAGTGTCAAGACAAAGTCACATAGTTTTTATATGATTTGTGAATGGATATAAGAAAGTTGTGGCAGGACAAATATCCAGCCAGTAAAATTTGGTTGGGAAAGTGTCAAATGTTTCGTTGTTATTGCAGGTCCCATTAAGCATACTGCATTTTTTAACTCAATAACTTTTTTAAAGAAAATATCCTAACTTGCAAACACTGTAAGAAAAGAAAGGACAGTTGAGTCTTCTTGGAAGAGAACAGAAAGTGATTTCCTTTCCTTCAGCAGGGAACATCCTTTCCCTCTACAGACAGAAAGTTAACCAATCCTCTCTGCAAGATCTACTCTGTACTAGCCCAGCTTCTTTCCCAGGATTTCAAGCCCTGGGGCCAGAACCACTCCTTCCCTCGCCCCCCAAAGTTCCTCCATCACAACCTGTGCAGAAGTCTCTCCTACTGGAAAGCAAGATCCTTGACAGCAGAAATCATGTCTGGCTACTGGACTTGGCAAAACCTATGTATATAATAATCAATGAAGTCTCTGTCCAGAATCCCTCTTAATTTTCCAGATCTCTGGCTTCCCTCCAGTAACTCCTGAACCCACTCCGATTATTCTGGAGTGGAAATCCTGAATCCTTCTAACCAGTCTGGAAAATCAAATCCTAGTGTTCACTACATCCTCTGCACGCTGGGTTTCATCCTCTAATGTCCAGGGGGAACGGTAAAAGTAAACATTACTTGGGACACCTACAGCATCCTAAATCTACATTCTCTCTCTGTTTTTTTAAAAATCTCAGCACCTCATTTGCCAAAATGTGCAGCTGAAAGTAGCAAATAGAGTTAACTGCATGTAAAGTAGAATGACTGAAAGCTCTTTAAAAGCTACTGGGAACATTACACGAAATTATCTTCCCTTGTCTGCTCACTCAATGCAAGTTTGTTGTGATTTTTTTTTTCTTTCTTTCTTACGGAAACGTGATAGTCCCTATATACAAGAGCTGACTTGGCAGAGTAAAAATCGGCGCAGTAGGTCTATAAAGCTTTCCTTCTTTTGATCATGAAGCAAGAATGAGTACTCGGGCTTTTCTTCCGAGTCTTAAGATTTTCAGAACGGAGGGTTGAATTAAATTCCCTAACCCTTAACACCACAAAGTTGACCCTTCTAGGCTCCTAACAAACACAAGGAAAGAAAGAGCAAAAAGGAAAATAGTTACACAGAACCTGACGTTAAGGCACAAACACAAGTGGCTCAGGAACCCCGGGGAACTGAAGAGCGACAAAGCAAAGCACCCCGAGATCGGACGGTGCTCCCCGCGCGCCCACACGCCCTCCGCCCCAGGCTCTCGAGCCTCACCGCGGCTTTATTCCCTTCCATCTTCCATCGCCCGGCCGAAGCCGCCGCCGGGCCGCCGGGCTGCCGGGAGCTGCGGGCGCAGAGCCTCCGGGTGCGATGTAAAATATCTCTGAATTTTTCTTTTCAAATGAACTGATTTTCTGTCTCATGTCTGCATTTTAAAAACAATGTTCAACTGTGGGATTTCACATTAAAATAAAGTTAGATTCTGACTTTTCCCTTTTAATCTCTCTCCCATATTCAATGGCCAAGATAAGAGTGCAGAACATTCTCAAGACATACAAAGAGAGATATGTAGGTGAAGTTAGGAGGGCATGTACATGTTTAGGCTTGAAGCTATAAAAATGCTAGAGTTAGAAGCCTCTGAGAGAGCAGATTTTCAATCCTACAGTGGAGGAAACTTTAGTTACAGAGGTTACATGATTTGTCTGTAACAGTGGTAAAAACCACCAGTCAGTGACAAAACCCACAAATTGCATGCTCCTTCCTTCTACTCTAAATGTTTCCCACAATATCACTCTTCTCTTTTTGGTACAAAAAAGTGTCAAGACTGGCCCTCCCTGGTGGCGCAGCGGTTAAAGCACAGCACTAAGAAGTCAAAGCCACTTCCGCATGAGTTCGATCCCCCACCTGCCCCGGAGGTGACCACATGGCATGGCAGACCTCTCCTGACCCTCCCGTTGCTCCCCTCAGCAGTGTACTTGGTTGATCTGCCTGTTCTGCTCCCCACTCTGTCTCTGGTGAATCCTCTCACCCCTAACATCCCCCCCCCTCCACTCTGCACTGCTGGCCTGTACCCCAGTTCCTAGATGCATAAATAAATATATCTTTTTCAAAAATGCCATGGCTTAAAGTTTTTTCAGCAGATCTCTCATCTGCACACGATACCAGAACAAAAGCTGGCCACTCACTCACACAGTGAACAAATCCTCTGAAGAATTTCATCTGGCTCCTGTATTCCCCAACAATAACAAGGGCGGGCTCATTTCACTATGAAAGAACTGAGAGGCAGATTCAAAGTGAAAATACCTCCACTCTCATCAAAGAAAAGCCAAGGACCTCTGTGTCTTGTTCCGCCCAGACTGCAGAAGAACCCCAAAAGGTTAAAATACATCAAAGCTTCAGGATATGAGACTAGACTTGACACCTTACCTTTCATAAGCCAGATTCTCATGGTAAAGCAAGCAACTTAGGTCACTTACCAATAACCAAGTTATTTGTTACACGCTACTTAAACCTTGATTAAGCCTGAATTCATTTCTAAAAAGTAGGAATGATCATTATCCATTACTCACCTAATCCCTGCCCAAAGAAATGCTCTTTTCATAATTGCCAAATAACAACATTATCTCAGATAAACTCAAACAAACCAGTCTAGGGGCCAAAGAACTACACATTTTAA
>NW_004567976.1:1501-2803 GCF_000260355.1 Condylura cristata | reverse complement strand
GAGTGGGGAGACGGCGGGCTCGCGGCGGCGTGACAGCAGCCTGGGGCAGCCGCAGGCGGAGGGCGGGCGGCTGTCCCGCCGATGGACGCTTTAGTTAGGGGTCGTCAGCGCCCGCCGCACTCGCGGTGCTGGGGTTTGAAGCAGCCGCGACGCATCGCGCCAATTTGCTCCCCCACCCTCGCGGGACAGGCCCGGGAGCGGTCAGCGGGGCCCCCCGCCAGCAGTGGGGCTGGAACTGGCCCCTGCCCTCCTGGGCTGAGCCGGCGCAGAGCCGGCGGCAGGTGCTGGCCCTCAGGAGCAGGCAGGGGCGGAGCCCGCGGGGACCCACCTGCGGCTGCCGGCGGGCCCTAGCGCTGGCCAGGTGTCCGTGGCCGAGGTTGGGAGAGCAGGTCCGGCCTGCAGGCCGGCTGTGCCCCACCCAGCCCGATGTGCCGCGGGCCTGGCCCCTTCCAGGCCGGCCCCTGGACCTTGGCCAGCGCTGGGAGGGGAGGGCGTCGGAGCCAGAACTGGCCCCCCACCGCCCCAGGACACCAACGGGAGAGAGACGCGTGAGCCTGGTCCAAGCCCACCCTTGGGCCGGCTCCAGGGCGCTGGCCGGCGCACCATGCGGGCGCATCGTGGGCTGAGACGCCGTCCTGGAGAGGCCGGCTGAGAGGGGCGGCTCTGCACCCCTGCGCCCTGACCTGGGGCGGACCCCGGACCCCTGTGCACTCAGCTCTCGCTCCCAGGTGGCCTGGGGAGTGTGTCCAGGCGTGGCTGGTTTGCCTGTTTCGTCTCTCAAAGGCTGAGCAGCCATGTACGGCGCAGGGCGAGGGGGGCAGGCACCCAGGGTCCCCTCACGGCAGCCCTGGGACCCCAGGGTTGCAGCCATGTCCCCCAACAATGACCTGAAGGCCGGGCTTAAGCGCACTGTCCACGTGCCCACACCAGCCCTCGGCGATAGGCCTGCAGTGCCAGGACCCTTGATGGCCATCCAGGCCCGAGCGGCCAGCCTGGGACCGTGGTTAGGAGAGGCGCCTGCCCCGTGGCTGCCGGGTGCGCGTGGGAGGGTTTCGGCTGCACAGACAGTGAGGCCACAGCACAGGGAGCCGGGGGGAGGCGGGAGGCCCCGCTCAGGCAGAGGGAGCCGGCGGCCTGGCCTCTCGCTGACCGGAGGCCCGCAGGGCCAGCCCAGGGCCGTTTCCCGCGTCCTTGAAGGTGTCCACCCTCCACTCTCGAGAGGACGGCCTCACCCAGCGCGCTGGGGGCAAGGGCGGCCCTGTCTGCACCGGCCAGTGCCGTGCCAGGCGGGCCCAGCCAGAC
>NW_004567976.1:0-511 GCF_000260355.1 Condylura cristata | reverse complement strand
GCGCCTCCCGCCGGCCACGTGCCAGGCGCCCGGCCGTGAGGACCTTTGCCCCACAGACAGGCGGCCGGGCCCTTGTGAACTCGCCAGCAACTTTCCTCCGATAACCTCTGCACACCCTTGCGTCAGCTCAGACACGTGTCGGGGAGCAGCATCGGCTCAAAGGCCGGGTCGTCCGAGCTGCCCACGCCCGGCGGCGGTGCTGGTGCGGGCCCTGACCCGGCTCCTGGACGTGGGTCTGGCCGGGAGGCGAGGGGACCCCGCAGAGGCGCGGCCTTGGACGCCCCGGGGAGCAGGCCGGCCCAGCCCCCCGCTGTCACGCAGACCCCCTGGGGCCGACTGCGAGGTGGGGAAGCCAGGCCCGCCCCCGCCCGCGGCGGGTGTCCGGGTGCCCAGCCGGAAGACGAGGCACGCCGCGACACGCTCCAGTCCCAGCTGTCTTCAATCTGCGTATACAAGAGCTGGGGTGCAGGCCGGGGGGGTCAGAGGACTCCCAGAGACTGACAGGCGCATC
>NW_004567975.1:0-2891 GCF_000260355.1 Condylura cristata | reverse complement strand
GACGAAGCACACTGCTGAGGGGAGCAGCGGGCGGGTCAGGAGAGGTCTGCCGCGCCATGTGGGTCACCTCCGGGGCAGGCGGGAATCGAACTCATGGCTTAAGCTTCTCAGTGCTGCACTTTAACCCGCTGCGCCACCAGGGAGGGCCCGTAACATAATTTTGAACAAGGAGGTGGAAACAGTAGCTGTGCAGTATCTCCACAAAGCACGGGGGGCTGGGGGAGCCCCTGCCAAGTCACCCACCGCGTGTGAGGTGTGACGGAGGTGCTGTGCCACCATGGGTGAGAGGGACAGGGCAGGCGAGCTACAGGTAGGACACGTGGGCCAGGGCCTGGCAGTGGGCATCAGAAGACAGGTGAGCAGCGTTCCAGACACCAAAACGGGGCCGCAGGCCCAGAGCTGTGAAGGGGAGACGGGCCTGATAATGCCAATCGGTGCTGCTGGAAGATTCCAGCTGAGACCCAGTTTGTTTTTTCTTTTTCTTTTTTAAGACTTACATATCCATGCATGCAAGAACTGGGGTGTAGGCCAGATGTGGGAGGGAGGAGAGGATTCCCCAGAGACATTGTGGGGAGCAGAACAGGCAGATGGATGAAGCACACTGCTGAGGGGAGCAGGGGGGAGACAAGAGAGGTCTGCTGTGCCCGGGGAATCAGCTCCGGCCGGGGTCTCGAACTTTTGCCACAGTGGCTGCCAGTAGCTTCTAGTGCTGAGGCTCAACCCCTTGCACACCCAGGGAGGCCCTCTGGGATCCCAGTTCTAAAAGCCTTTGATTCATTTGCTCCATGGGCTTCCGCTACATCCTGCCATTTGGGGAAAGACTGCCATTCAGGACAGGACGGCTCCTTTGTGTGAAAGCTTCTGATTTCAAGGTGACTGGAAGATGAAGGACTTGGAACAAGCAAAATGTTAAAGTTTTTTTTTGTTTGTTTTTTGTTTTTTTTGCATTCTCCTTTGGATATTTGGCATTGTTTCCAAAATAACAATGGGATTCAAATAATGGAAAATTTAGGTTTGTTATTATTAAGGACAGAAACTGGGGCCTCACTGAAAAAAAAAATAGACAATTCTGACGTGAATTTTATGTTTATTGTTTTAAAGTTCTGTGCTAATAGCAAAAGAATGTATTTCTGGTGGGAAGTGATATATTTCCAGGACTCCGGGGAATTTTACTTCTGTCCTAAAAATATATTTCCTTAGATGTTATAAACAAAACACCTTCACAAATAAAAAAAGAAATTACGGCAAAAAACCTACAGCAAACTCAGCAATGTTTTATAGCCTTTGTGCTTACAGGCTGTAGAAGGAAGACATTTATTAGGAAAAATATGAGTACCCACTTCCTCTGACCCTCTCCCTCTCAAAAAAATAAATAAATAAAATAAATAAATAAATAAATAAATACAGGGCCCTCCCAGGTGGTGCAGCAGGTTAAAGCACAGCACTGGGAAGCTGAAGCCACTTCCGCATGAGTTCGATCCCCACCTGCCCCGGAGGTGACCACAGGGCGCGGCAGACCTCTCCTGACCCGCCCACTGCTCCCCTCAGCAGTGGACTTCGTTGATCTGCCTGTTCTGCTCCCCACTGTCTCTGGTGAAGCCTCTCACCGCCCCTGAGCCTCTGGCCTGTACTCCAGTTCTGTATGCACAAATAAATTAATCTTAAAAAAAAAAAAAAAGTGGCTGATGGGAAGACGGATGGGAAAGGGCTTTCTTCCTTGGAAGTCAATAAAATTAAATTTAGAGATAATAGATGCAAGCTAATCTTTGAACTAGCATTCACTCCCGATTTCCTCATGGATGCATATCGTCAATTGTGATTTCGTTCTTGATGGTTTTTCATAGTGGAAATGTGGAAAGTCAGGGTGACACCAGGGGGAGCAGGGCCTTTCGGGCACCCCAGAACGGAGGCTGCCTCAGGAATCGCACGGACACCCCTCTTGTTTCCTAGCTTCAACCCAAAGTGATCTTGTGGAATCACGTTCTTTTCCATCATCTACAGTTTGACATTGTCTACGGGAGAGCCATGAAAACGTGAAGATTAACAGCCACCTCCTCTCTCTGGAGAGCGATGGTGTCTTAAATATCCCACGGTCCTTCCTTTCCCAAAATATTGGCAAGCCGCTTTGGAGAGACGAGCAACCCCCAACCCGTGTGTTACTGAACAATAGCAAATTCGCATTTTAGTCTACCTTCATCTAAAAACACTTCTGCAGATTGGAGGGCTGTCACCTAAAAGAAATGATGTTCCCCAATAACACTTCCTACTTAAAAGCAGGGGTACCTGGTGGCTCTTGGAAACATACTGCATCTTAATTCTCAGGGCAGTAAAATGGAATTAGTAAATAAACAAGCACGTAAATAAGAGGAACGCAGGCTGACAGAGATCTGGAGAGGTAGGAAACCCTGGCCTGGGCCTTCGGTGCAGAGATCGCATCTTCATGCACTCGGGCTCTTCATGGTCTCATCTACTCCTTCAGCTTCTTGGCGATGGTCCAGGGAGTTAAACTGATCTGCAATAAAGAGATTTTTTTGCACTTTGGTGCAGCTCCAGCTCTGAGATACCGAATTCCAACAGGCTTAAATTCATACTTGAACAGATAACAGCTTAAATACAAGGCAGAAGACATTTTAGTAGATGCATTTTCTTCTCTCTGCCTTGCTTTTCTTTGCATGTGTTAGTCTACACGGGCTCTCAGCAAGATAGCCCGGCGTGGGGCTGTCGGCACAGAGCAGGAGGGAGACTGGCCCTGGCGCTGCGCACCCGCAGTCTGGGGCAAGGAAGACTCTGATCATCAGAAGACATTCGAGAAGGCCGCCATGTCTATGGGGAGAGGAGAAAGGAAGGTGCTTCCGGAGCTCAGCGGGAAAGGAGGGGCGGTCCAGACAGGC
>NW_004567974.1:3788-4717 GCF_000260355.1 Condylura cristata | reverse complement strand
ATGGCGTGGCAGACCTCTCCTGACCCGCCCACTGCTCCCCTCAGCAGTGTACTTCGTTGATCTGCCTGTTCTGCACCCCACTCTGTCTCTGGTGAAGTCTTTCGCCACCCCTGCGTCTCTGACCTGTACCCCAGTTCTGTATGCACAAATAAATAAATATTTAAAAAAATAACTAAAATTATATTTCTCAGTGAAAAATTGAATGTCTTCCCTTGTGCTCCCAAGATTGGGAATGAGGTAAGGATGCTAACTTTCACCATTTCTAGTCAACAAAATACTGGAGATCCACACAGAGAAATAGTGTAAGAAATGGAAATAATAGCTATATGAATTGCAAAGGCAGAAAAAACCTCACACCTATTTAATGACATGATTGTGCAGATGGAATATAACAAAAGTTCTTGGAGAAGTTAATTGTCCTAAAATTTTTCAGGTATTATTAAGGGCATACCACTAAGGCTTGGAGGTTTTATTACTATTACTACTACTATTACTATTACTATTATTATTATTATTAAATGTTAACTACCTAAATTAACTTAGAAACTACTACTGGGCTCAGCAAATTCACAGGATACAGAATAAACATACAAAACCAATCATAGTTTTGGACAGTGGAAATAAATATAAAATCATTAATGATCACTCAGAAAATGAAATACTTAGGGGCTTCTTTGGTGGCACATGGGTTAAAATCTTAATTATTATCAACCTATCACCAGCCACGGCAGCATAGGTTTGCTCCTCGCCAAGAAGTGACCCACATGGCGCAGCAGACCTCTCCTGTCTCACCTGTTGCTCCCCTCAGCTGTAGGTTTCAGTAGATCTGCCTGTTCTACTCCCCACTCAGTCTCTGGTGAATCCCCTCACCCCTGCACCTCTGTTATGCACCCCATATCTTCTACACAAAATAAATAAATTAATCTTTA
>NW_004567974.1:0-768 GCF_000260355.1 Condylura cristata | reverse complement strand
GGTACAGGCAAGAGGTGCAGGGGTGGTGAGAGGGTTTACCTGAGACAGAGTAGGGGGCAGAACAGGCAGACTGATGAAGTACACTGCTGAGGGGAGCAGTGGGCGGGTCAGGAGAGGTCTGATGGGTCAGGGATTTATTGTACGTGCCTTTGTGCCTCAAATTCATCTTTCACAAACAGCAATTTTCCTAGGTTCATACTTGATTTATGTAATGGAATAGAGCTACCATTAAAAAAACAAATGGGGTCCTCCCTGGTGGCGCAGCGGGTTAAAGCGCAGCACTAAGAAGCTTAAGCCACTTCCGCATGAGTTCGATCCCCGCCTGCCCCGGAGGTGACCAACCACATGGTGCGGCAGACCTCTCCTGACCCACCTGCTGCTCCCCTCAGCAGTATACTTTGTCCATCTGCCTGTCTACTCCCCACTCAGTCTCTGGTGAATCCCCTCACCCCTGCACCTCTGTTATGCACCCCATATCTTCTACACAAAATAAATAAATTAATCTTTAAAAAAATAAAAGTACTTTTTAAAAAAATGAAATACTTAGGCATAAATTTAACAGTATACGTATGTTCAAAACTACAATATGCTAATAGAAGAAATCAAAGAAAATTAAATTAATGGAAAGGTAATCTGTTTATGGAGTAGATGACTCAATATAGAATTCTTCCCAAACAAACTGAAATGCACTGCTGAGGGGAGCAGCAGGGAGACAGGAGAGGTCTGCTGCGCCCTGTAGGTCAGCTCCAGGGCCAGGGATGGAACTCA
>NW_004567973.1:0-2899 GCF_000260355.1 Condylura cristata | reverse complement strand
TCTTGTTTAGGAGGTAATTCTTTGCTCGTTGTGCAATCTTAATCAGAATTTCTCAGCTCCATGTTTAAAAAGTAGAGTTCTGGAACACTAAGTGAAGTAACTGTGTCAACATCACTACCTGAACACCTGAAACCTTTCTCCTCTCAGCTCAGGCCAATTTATGACGGGCTGTCCTGTGGTGTCCAGCAGGGGGCGCTGTTTCAAGCCTCCTGTGAGGGCTTTACAAGCCCTTTTCAGACCTAAATGTTAGTAGTTTATAAACATGTCCAGGAGGTCCGTCAGACCCAGCAAGAAAAACCAAAGTGCATCAGAAGTCATAAACCAAAACCATCCTTAAAAAGACACAATCAGGGGCCTCCCTGGTGGCGCAGCAGGTTAAAGCTCAGCACTAAGAAGCTAAAGTCACTTCCGCAAGAGTTCGATCCCCGCCAGCCCAGGAGGTGATCCATATAGCCAGGCAGACCTCTCCTGACCTGCCCGCTGCTCCCCTCAGCAGTGTACTTCGTAGTGGGCCTTTTCTGCTCCCCACTCTGTCTCTGGTGAATCCTTTCACCGCCCCTGCATTTCTGACCTGTAACCCAGCTCTGTGTGCATAAATAAATAAATCTTAAAAAAAAAAAAAAGACACCATCAGAAGACACAGGAAAAAGAAATGGACAGACTTGACTACATAAAAAAATATAAACTTCTATATAACACAACATTTAAAATAGTTAAAAGACATATAACAGCTAGAATAAAATATTGCCATTATATGTATTAAGATTTAAATGTGCGTCCTCCCTGGTGGCACAACTGGCCCTAGCCGCTTCCTGTGAGTTCGATCCCTGGCCCCAAAGGTGACCCACATGGTGCAGCAGACCTCTCCTGTCTGGCCTGCTGCTCCCCTCAGCAGTGTACTTCATTGATCTGCCTGTTAACTGCTTTCCACTCTGACTCTCATGAATTCTCTCACCACCCCTGTACCTCTGGCCTGTACCCCAGTTCTGTATACATAAGTAAATAAATCTTTAAAAAATTTAAAAAAAAAAGATTTACGTATACTGAGCTTATTATGCTGAATGCACACAAAGAGAACCCAAAAGGAAGAGGGAAGTGAACAGTTTGTGTACAGCCAGCAGTTCAAGTGGCTGATGAACAATCAAAGGGCTTGCAACTGATTGGAGAACTGCAAATTAAAATAGCAGTTAGCCACATTTTTTTCCTGGTAGTTTGGCAAAAAAAAAAAAAAAAAAAAAAAAAAAAAAAAAATCCAGTGTTGGTAAAGATGGAGGTCAAAGGACACTCCTGGGGAAAGTGTAACTTGGTTTATTTTTGTTTTGGGAAGTTAATCTGTAGCTTCTATCAAAACTAAAAGGTAAAATACTTGTACAGCAAGCCCATTGTAGGGATTGATTCCAATATTTAGAAACTGTTAGCCTTGACTAGCACTTGGTACATCCTTCCCAAGACTGTCTGCTGAATGTAGGCCTATTACCTCTATTTTCCAGGAGAAATGGAGGCTTAGGGAAATTCAGTTTTCTGAGCGAGTAATCAGCAAAACCAGGATTTAAATTCAGGCATCTGATTCCTGAGCCCACACCTGTGACCTCTCCCTTTGATGTGTTCACATGCTCATAAGGTTAGCGTGATCTCTTTTTCTTGGCATTATTATATGATAGAGACTAAATCTCAAATTCTAAGATTAGAAATTTGGTTTGATAAACAAGTTACTGTCATACCAGGAGCAAATAAGTAGTTGTATTTGTACTTCTAGGGAAGCAACCCATTTATATTGAGAGAGGAAAACAAAAAAGCAAGTTGTAAAATAATATGAGTAGTATGATTATGATTGTTAAAAATATATATTTACATTTAAAAAGAAACACCAATTTATTTTCAATGATTCCTTAGGTGTGGAAGTGGGGAGTTGACTTTTTTTTTTTAAACTTTAAATGTGTATCATTTATGTCTCTTCTGCTAGTAAGTAACAGAAATCCTAACTTAGGTCAGATACTGGGTGTGATCTGGCAGCCTGACATGCTAGGATTGTGACTTGGCAACTTCATATCTGCAAATAGTTTTTTTTTCCATCTCTTTGCCCTGGCTTCCATTGCATCACCTGCATTCTTAGGCAAGACTCCCTCATGATAGTAAGAAGGTTGCAGCAGTGCTGAGCTTCACATATGCCTCCCCTGGTATCCAGAAGCAGAGGTATTTGGGGCACATCATTCTCATGAAGTCTTCAGTTGCACTGCTGATTGTATCAACCCAGAATGAACCCCTGGAGCCAGGGGAATGGCCAGTGCTGATTGGCTTGGGCCTATGAGGCAAAATAAATCACTGTGGCTGGGAGGCCTGAGCATTCCTTGGGTCAGTACCCTGCAGATCACTAGAAGCTGCCACAGGATGGGGGAGGAGAGGAATCTTTGCTTAGGAAGCAGCATTACTATACAATTCTGCATTATTTAAATTGTCTACCATTTGAACACCTACATTGGACGCTGAACTCTCTACTTAGGTAATTTTTAATTATAAGAATGTACCTTTAGGAAAAGAAAATACATTGTCAATATTCAATTTTATAAATGTCTTATGTCTTCCTCAAGATTATCAAGTTATCAAGGTGAATTTTTTTGCATCAGAGTGTCACTTAAGGGATGTGATGTGAGGGACAAGAGTGGACTGAGAACTGGTGGGCCTGTATTTGAGTTCTAGCTCCACCAGAAATGAGATCTTAGAAAGTCAAGGAACTGTTCAGGGTTCACTTCCTCATCAGCCAATGATGGGGTTGGATGAGATACCCATAAGTGTCTGTCTCAAGTAACCTCTAGTTTGTCCTGACGCTGGCCATGCCTAACACTACTTGCACAAGCACATCTGCCCACACCTTATTTATGCATGTATAATAGGCCACCAG
>NW_004567972.1:1703-2872 GCF_000260355.1 Condylura cristata | reverse complement strand
GGGCAGCTCTGCCGGCCCGGCTTTGCCCTGCCCGGGCTGATGTCCGCGGGCCAAGGCTTGGGTCTGGGGCGAAGTGCTCGGCCACGAAGCTTCTGGAGCTCCCAGCCCACTCCGGAGGCATCGGTGTCCCCGCGGGGCCAGCCTGCTCACGGGGCCCAGGCGCTCCCCAGGCGCTCCCCAGGCGCTCCCCATCTTCGCACACCAGCTGCCAGGTGGCGCGCACGTGGCTGGGGGGGTTGGGGGCGCCCGTGGGTGTGGGCGTGGCCCAGGTGGGGGCGGCCTACCTGCAGGCTGTAATTGGCTTTGCCACTGATGAGCTGCGTGATGAGCTCCGCTGTGTGCTGGAAGTGGATCTTCTCTGTGGGCAGAGAGAGGGGTGTTTGCCAGACTGCCCGGCCGCGCGGGCCCCCGCCTGGCGCCGGGCTCACCGTCCGCGGTGGCGTGGATGATCAGGAACTGCTGCTCTCCCAGCGCCGACACCCGGTGGGCCACCTTCGTCATCTGCACAGACGGGGGTCAGCGGGCCCGGGTTGGGGACACGAGCCTGGACGACGCTGACTTTGGGGGCCACGGTCACTCCCGCAGGGCGCGCAGGCCGGACCGGGCCCTGACGTCCGGGGGCGGGGTGGGGGCAGCCTCCCAGAGACCTGCCGGGCCCCCTGCGCTGCCCCCAGACTCACCTCGTAGGCCCTGTTGTCCAGTCCGTGGAGGCCGAGGTACCGCTCGGAAAACGCAGACGCTGGACAGGGCAGAAGAGGCGGTTAGCCCCGGGCGTGGGCGCCAGACCAGGGCCGGGCGCCCGGGGCCAAGGCCGTGTCTGGAAAACCCCCGCCTCTGGGTGTCCAGGGGTGACAGGCCGCGCCGACAGCCAGGGCCGGGCTGGCCAAGCAGCCGTCACCCCAAGGAGCCCTAATAAACAGGAGGACCCCAGCCGTCCAGCACGGGGGAGGGGCCGGGACGAGGGGCCCCGCCCCACACTCACTGCTCCGTGTCTGGGGCTCGCAGCGCCCCAGCCCAGACCCCTCCCGGCCCCGGGGGGCCCATCAGGGATGTGGGGGGCCGAAGCTGTCCTGGCTCGCGGTGGCCCCACCGCGGGCGCCTCAGGTGACAGGGCAGCAGGTGTCTGTGGGCGGGGCCGAGCCCGGGCGCCAGGGGCCTCACGGGCACCA
>NW_004567972.1:0-436 GCF_000260355.1 Condylura cristata | reverse complement strand
CCTCGCTCCGCCCCGCCACCCTTCCTGTCCACGCTGCCTCCTCACGTCCACGCTGCCCCCCCAGGCCCGCGCTGACCCCTCCGCTCCTAACTGTCCCAAAACACGGGGTCTGAGGCCCCTTGCTGGGGCCGGCCTGCAGGGCGTGGGGTCGCCCCCTGGGTCCCCAGGCGCTTCCCTGGGCCTCGGGGAGGCCTCGGGGAGCAAGCGCCAGGCCAGGGAGCGCAGCCCTGGGCTGTAGGGAGGCCCCGGGCCGCCGCTGCCTCCTCTAAGCTTCTAGAAGCTCCGGCAGCGGCTCCCCTCTGCCTGGGAGGCTGGAGACGGCTGGGCCAGGCTGAGCCCACGGAGGCCGCCTGAGGGGCTGGGCAGCGCTGGGCCCTGACGGTCACGGCGGGGGCCGCGTCGCCTCCCGAGCGGGGTGCTCCCCCTCCCGAGCGGG
>NW_004567971.1:0-2799 GCF_000260355.1 Condylura cristata | reverse complement strand
CAGGATCTCTGAGGGCATCCTCAGGATTTGGGCTCCCGGGTGAGCCAGAAAATGGCAGGTGTCCTCTGGCAGGACACGGGATAGACTTCCTGGGGGCCAGTGGGTCTGAAGACAGGAATCTAACTCGATCCTGTCCTATTCTTTTTTGTGGTTTGTTTGTTGGTGAAAGCAATGAGCTCGGCAGAGGAAACATCTTTCAGTGATTTCTAATTTTATTTTGTGGAACATTACGGCTCCACTTTTTCTGTCCATGGGTCTGTCCGACGTTCAGTAAACTTGTATTTGACAGCTGGGAGGGTCTAGAGTTTGAATTATTGTTTTATTTTAATTTTTTTTAAATGAAAGCAATGTAAAGCTTGTGGGTTAAGCAGAATACATTTATAAATTTATAAATTGTGTAAAAAAGCAAAAAGTTTGTTCATTTTGATTACAAACAAGCAGGCACCTCTGCTCCGGCCAGAAACCCAAACCCCCTCACTCATCCATCCGGAGCCCCCATGACCACCTGCTTCCCAGTGCTGGTGCCCAGCTCATGGGGCTGGAGGGCGGTTCTCCTGCCCCTTTAGTCTTGGAGAGATGATGAAAGGGCCCTGAGGGCTGTGCCGGGACTGGGAGGCTCCCAGTGAGGCTGGGGCAATGTCCCCAGCCAGGGTCTTTGATACCCTCCATGCTACTTCACGAAAGGGCGCACCATTGGTTGAGCCTCAAGAGTGTGTTAAGTGGCCAGCCCCGAGTCTCTGGTCTTGGGGAGCACTCGGGCCGGCCATGCTGCCTGATGAGAACAACACATGGCTCAGCAGGAGGGCGACCGCGATGACCGCAACCCCCTCACCATTCGGGAAGGGCAGTGGGTGCATGGGGGCGCCGCGTCCTGAGCCGAAGGGCAGCCCAGGCGTGGGGACCTTGGCCCACTCGCAGCCCCGCCGACCGGCTCTGGCAGAGGCGCGACCCTCCTCGCCCCCTGTGGGAGAAGGACAGCAATGTTGTTCAGACCCACAGACTCCTGGGGAGAGGCGAGGGCGTCTGTCCGGGCAGAGCGAGCCGTGTCTGTGACTTGAGGAACTCGGGGACCTCGCAGACCCAGGAGACTGCGCGACGCAGCCTGAGCGGCCCGAGGCACGGGCCAGCGCAGGAATGGGGTGGGGGGGCTGAAGGTATCGCCTGCGGGGAGTCGGGAGATGAGAAAGTCCCGGAGGGCAGACAGTGCCGGAGCTCAGGACCAAACCCCCGCCAGCGACACCCAGCGACCGGGAGACTCAAGCAGTGACTATCTATGCCCATTTATTATCTGTGTATTTATTGTTGGTGAGCTTCCGTTCAGATTTGTGTTTTGCAAATTCACTCCAGTTCTTGGCTTGTCTCACGATCTCTAAGCCTGTTTTCCACACAAAAAAGAAAGTTTTAATATTATGAAGTCTACATGATTCGCTTATTTTCTTTTGTATGTGATTTGCACCCTGTCTGTAAAAATTCCTGACCAAAGTCAAGGACTTGTAGACAGTCTGTGCATTCTTCTGATTATTAATGGTAGTTTCTCACTCCCCACCCCATTTTCTTGTGTAATTTTGCATGATATTTGATATAAATGACAAAGTTTGTGTTCACATTCATTTCCTTCCCACTGGTTTACAGTTGATTACTCCATTATTATTATTGAATATATCTATTTTGTTTGAATTTCCATCAGTGCATGACATAAAATTGTGGATTCTGGAATGGGGATTGAATGCTGTGACCACTGCTTTCCCACCCCCCCCACACACGGAGCACCTAGTGACACTCTGATCCCCGTCGGTTCCGTCATCTGCTGGGGGACCTGGCTCCGTCCACACAGAGGAGCTGGATTCCCGAGGACCCACCGGCAGCACCTCCAAATTTCATCCTTGGGACGACGTCGGACCCTGTGGAAAAAGGTAAGAGGTCTTCAACACTTCTTTGTTGCAATGACATCGCATCCTGCTGAGAAAAGGTAAGGAGTCGTGAGGACCATTGAGATGAGGCGAGGACCCAGGGAAAGGGGAGGAAGCGGGGTGGAATAGGAAAAGGGAGCCTAGTGATACACAGTCACTGTTCTCGCTCACACACAGTTCATTTGTTCCTTTCTCCTGTGGTCACACCCCGTCGCACACACACCCCTTCCCACACAGTGACACACACGTGCAGTCTGTTATTTTATTTCTCACCTGGTCATAGCTGCAAGTATCTGTATATCCTGGTGTCACGTCTCATCGGGCCAGATACACATGCTCATCACTACCTGATTTCTCACACACCAACAGATGTGTCCTCCTGCACTTCATTCCTGTTCTAGGCAAAGTCTCACTGAGTCACCTCATTCTGTATTCTCTCTCACACTCAGATACACACAGGCACATTCACAGACACCCACGGTCCATTATTTTGTTCTTCATTTGCAGCACAGCTCCCACCCAAGACTCCTTCCTTACCGACTCACACATATAGACAGTTTCTCATGTGTCACCTTGTCCCTCACACATCCACATGGTTACTTCTTTTCTCACCTTTATATATCCACATAAACATGATCATCTTTTGTCATCCAAAGGTTACAAAGCTACAAGCACACGTTCACACACAAGATTCCTTCTTGGGTTAGGGTTAAGGTTAGAGTTTAGTATTTCGGCGTTAGGGTCAGGGTCCAGGGTTCAGGGTTTAGGGTCCGGATTTAGGTTCCGGGTTCGCGTCTGGGTTCAGGGTTCGGGGTTTGGGTTCGGGGACGGGTCCGTGTCCGGATCCGGGTGTTGGGTCAGGGTGTCGGGTGTCGGGTCAGGATGTTGG
>NW_004567970.1:2051-2805 GCF_000260355.1 Condylura cristata | reverse complement strand
GGAGCCCGGGCCTGGGGGCAGCGGGTCCTGCCGCGCAGGGGCGCCTGGGGAGGACCCCGGGAACCGCTCGCCCTCAAGGCACCCCGGGGCCCTTCCCTGCGGTGGCCACGGGAGAGGTGGCTCACAGGCGGGGCTGGGGCTTGGCCTCCGGGCAGAGCTGACCTTTCTGTTCGCTGCCGCTGGCCGGGAGGGAGGGGCCGGGCCACCCTAGGCCACCAGTAGCCCCGGCTGACTGCCAGGCCAAGCACCCCGCCTCCTGGGCCTGATCCGTGCCTGCTCTGGGGACCCCGGGGAGGGGGCACGGGGCGGCCCCAGGTGGGGAGAGGCCCCGCCCAGGAGCCGCCGGGCCAAAGGCTGTCGGCCAGCGCAGAGGCCGTGGGCACTCGGGACGCCGGCTGCTCCAAGATGCCTCCCCAGGTGAGGGGCGCGGAGGGCGGGCGGCCCCCCTTTCCCTCCTGCCGGCCTCCTCCGTGGACACTGCCGGCCCGGGCTGCTGCAGACCCGCAGCGTGAGGCCCGGGGTCTGTCCCAGCCGAGCCAGCAGGGGCTTTCTGCCGCGCCTCGATGCGGGGAGGCGCCGAGGGGCCAGCTGCGGGCGTCCAGGCGGCTCCGAGCCCTGCCGCCGCCCCCTCGCCTCAGGTGTGGCCCCCTCGCCTCAGGTGTGGCCCCCTCTGCCTCCGGTGTGGCTCCCTCCGCTGCTGGTCACGCTTCCCCTCCTGGGTGAGTCCCCGGCCGGGCTGCGCCCGCCCCTGCCC
>NW_004567970.1:0-561 GCF_000260355.1 Condylura cristata | reverse complement strand
CCGCCCCCCGCGCTGCACTGCCCTGAGCCCGCGCCTGTCTCTTGCCCCCAGGGTGACTCCGGGGGCCCCCTGGTCTGTCCGTTCAAGGACAAGAAATGGGTGCAGGTGGCCGTGGTCAGCTTCAGCAGGGGCTGTGCCGAGAGCCGCCTCCCAGGAGTGTACGCCAAGGTGTCCACCTTCCTGCCCTGGATCCAGAGCCACCTGCGGGGGAAGCACGGCCAGCAGGGCTGACCGCCGGCTCGGAGGGCCTCCGAGGTGGCCCTGCATGCCCTCCCCAGTGGCCCTCCCGGCGTCCTCCGCAGCGGCCCTGTCCCTGCCGGGTCAGGGGAAAGGCCGCCGGGGAAGGTGCCGCGTCACCTGCAGAGTAAACGCTTGGCAAGCAGCCGCCGCGTCGGCTCCTTCAGGCCGCCGTGGGCTGCGCCCGCCCTCGGGAGAGCTGGGTCAGCCTGGCCGGTCGCCTTGGCTGCGCGCGCCGGCCGCACCCAGGCCCAGCACCCTCGGCCCAGACCTCAGCGCCTGCTGAGACCCCTGCCCCCCCAGGCCCCCATAGGGCCCCCCCCC
>NW_004567969.1:1884-2744 GCF_000260355.1 Condylura cristata | reverse complement strand
CCTAACGCCACCGCCTCCCTGTGCAATCACTGCGCTACTATTTTTTCTTTAAATATCTCTTTCTCCCAGAGCCCCCCACCCCACAGGAACCCCACAATATTTTTTCTATTTCTTTTTTTTTTCCTCTTTTTTTGTATTTTTTTTTTTTGCAAAACTAATTCTTTCACTTTCCTGTCATAAAATCACCTCTGAAAACACAACTTCTTTACAAAAAAAGTCACGAATGACACGGACTCTCAGGAAAACACATTTCTATGGTCTCTGGAAACACCTGTAACTGGCGCCCAGGTGGTCACTCACCTGGGGTGAGGGCTCGGAGGGGAAGTCGCCTCTAAGGACAGAGGAGAAATACCAGCCCTTATTTGGGGGAGCCACTTGGCACTTGGGCGGCCACGGAGCCAACACAGAGGTGGGGGACGGGAAGGGGGGCCTTGTTCAACCTCCTGGACCCTGGTCCTGGCGGGGAGACTTGGGGGACAGTGTCTTTCCCTACTCAGAACAAAAGGCGTTTGCCACTCAGTTGGGGTAGCTCTGCCTCCCCCAGCCGTTGCTGGCGAGTGGCTCTGGCGAGTGGATGGCTCTGGCGAGTGGCTCGGGAGACGCCTCCCTCCGGCCCCCAGCATGTGGCAACGCCCGCAGGGCCGCCTCCCACAGCACCAAGCCTGCTCGCAAACACATCCCTCCTGCACCCCTCCTCTGGCCACGCTCCTCTGGCCAACAACGGGGTTCTGGTCTCTGCACCAGCACAGCCACCTGGGCACCCTGGGGGCAGAGGGGAAGAGCCCTGGCCAGGCTGGGCTGTGAGAAAGTGTCATCAGAGCCCAGAGGGAGGGGGCAGGACAGGCGGAGACCCCCAGGCT
>NW_004567969.1:0-479 GCF_000260355.1 Condylura cristata | reverse complement strand
ACTTCATGTGGCGGAGCTGGGTGCGCAGGATGCTCTCGCTGAACTTCTTGCTCTTGCCGATGACGCGGTTCCGCGACGGCACCTTGGGGCGCGCCAGGGCGCCGGTGCCCGGCCCCGCGGCCGCCCCGCCCGCGCCCTTGTCGATCACCTTCAGGTTCAAGATGATGCGGTTCCGCTTGGGCTCGCGGGGCTTCACCTTGCGGTTGATGATGCGCACCGTCTCCGAGAAGGGCGAGATGGGCGGGCGCAGGCCCGGGCCGCCGCCCTGCGGGTCCGGGCGGGGCAGGGGGCGGCGGGACATGCGGTGGCAGCGGCGGATGTCCTTCTTGAGCCGGTGCGCGGCGGCGCTCGAGTGCAGCTTGGGCGAAGAGGCGCTGGCGCTCGGCTTCACCGAGAAATGCACGTCGCCCATGCGGAGGGCCTCGGCCTGGGCCCGCGCCTGCGGGCAGAGCGACCGGTGGGTGCGGCTCCCCCGACCT
>NW_004567968.1:0-2913 GCF_000260355.1 Condylura cristata | reverse complement strand
CTCTGTCTCTGGTGAATCCTCTCACTGCCCTGCACCTCTGGTCTGTACCCCAGTACTGTCTGCATAAATAAGTAAATCTTAAAAAAAAAGAACTAGGATGGAAGAATTCTCCAGAATAAGTGTCAAGGTGCAGATGCATTATCTGTGCTTTGTAAATTGCATCACCTGTGTTAGCATTACCCGTTTGCCTTCTCGTTGTTCCTCAGCCTTTAAGCCAAGTATTTTGTTGAATATTGTCACCTGACGGTTGGCACCGAGGTTCTGACTTGTGGTGGCAGTACCCACCACGTGGGACGTCCCAGATAGCTTTTTCACATTCTTCCTCCCTAACATAATAGAGATGTTAATGCAAACTTTTCCTCCCTCTAAGGGAGTACAGAGTCACTCCTGAACTAAGAGAAGGGGGTGGCTAAGTAAAATCAGACTGCAGAAAGACAAGGACTGGAGGGCAGGACCAACATGTAGACTATAGAGGAGCCAAACCAGGCGCGGCTCAGTGCAAGCCAGTAATGGACTCTGGAATTCCAATCTGACTGTAGATTTGGGGTGATGGGGGCATGGACGGGAGGAGAAGCAAACTGGGAGGGGCACATAGACCATGGTGGCGGCGATAGATGTGGTGTGGCGACGCACACCAGAGAGTCTCCTATGCCTCTCCGCTGCGTCGTACACAGTTTTGTAGACCGGTGTTACCTCAACAAAAATAAATCAAAAGATTCTGGCTTTCGTCTAAGTGAAGCAGCAGCATTTCCGTGATTTCTATCTGGGATTGACTCGCTAGTTTTAATAGCGCTGGACTGGTTCACTCCGACCTGGGTTTCCTCATCTGTAAAATGTTCTTGTGGATGGTGATGATGGCTTATTTGCCGCGCACTGGGCTGCATCTGGTCAGCGGCCTTGTGGTTCCTGTTTCCCGGAGGAAACTGAGACAGGTGCATTAATTTGCTTGCCAGTGAGCAGCGACAGGTGAGCCAGGTGATGGGCTCTGAGCCCCACTCAGGTCTGTCTGGCTGAGGGAGGGAGGTGGCAAATCACTTCTTGAAAGACTTCCTAACACCTTTGTTTTCTATTTTGTGAGAACTAAACAGAAATTGTTATTTATATACTTAATGGGAATGTTTTAAAATGCAGAAATGTGATCGCTTGAGGTGGGTACTTGTTTCTGCATTGAATGCATTTTTATTAGATTTATTTAAAATTTGTTGATGTGATTGCACTGGTGACAGTACAATTATGACTTCAAATTAGCATTTATAAAATTTCATGGTTTTTTTTAAAGATAGAAAATGGCATGCCTTTCCTGTGATTACATTAAAGCCACAATTTCTTGAACCCCTTTTATAAAGCAAGCTCTGTGCTTGCAAATAAGATTTTCTTTATGCTTTTCAAAACCCTGCAAAGAAGGAATGGGCATCTTTATTTTACAGATGGAGAAGTTGGAGCCTAGGGCCTCAGAGCTGGTCTAGGCCCTCACTTCCCTGTTCACCTCCACTTGTCTTAATATAGTCTCAGCAGACATTTTAGACACCTGAGTACATGTGTTTGCTTCTAGGAAACTGTCTAGTGGAAGAGACAAATGAACCGGACAAATCCTGGCTTGAATAAGTATTATAATAAAGGCGCTGGGACATGGCAGAACTCTGCAAGTGGAGTTTCTCCATAACCCTAGAAGTGTACGTAGGGACTCTTTACTCTGAAACAAAATGCTGTTAATTTTGAGCTTCATTAAGCACCTCCATAGGAGGAAATTATGGAGAAACAACAGAGAAGTTTAGCATACTAGAAAGTACTGCTGAGCTTTGTGCTCAGCTCTGGGTAGTCAGGTAAAATCTCTTAGAGCTTAATGAAGTTCACTGGGGAATTTGTAATAATTCAATGTCCAAATAGAATTCTGGAGCAACTTTTAGGAATCTATCACTTGCCTACCTAATGAACAACTAGGAGATAATTTCTGCTTTTTAAAGGTTTAACGGTGTCAAGAACCAGGGTACTTATATTAGATAACAATGGTCATTGATGTCATCCAGTCCTTTAATTATTCCAGAGATTATGAAGTAGTACAACCCTTACTTAGACTTTCTTTGACATTCTGATTTTTTTTTTTTCAGAATTTATCATGTTGACGATTTTCCTTCTGGGTCAGCGGATGGAGTGCTTGATTATAGTAAAGCCATTCAAGTAGGTGATTTTATTTTGCCAGCAATGTCAATAATTGTAGATTTGGAAATACCATAATTATATTTTGAGAAATGAAAGAATTTGTTTTCAGGGGATAGCATATTATTCTAGTAATGTTTTTAATTTTTTTTGGGTCTGCATACCTTTTTCTAGATCTGTTAATGTTTTTCTTTTGATTAAAAAAACACTATTTTGAAATAACTGTAGACTCACAGGAAGTAGAAGTATAACTGTTGAGCCTTTCCCCCCTCCTCCCTCATTGGTGACGTCATATATGTATCATGTCAAATTTGGGCACTTGATGTTATGATACTATTCTGTATGCTGGTTTTTGCATGTGAGTGAGTATGTCTAGTTTTATGTAATTTTATTTCCATAAATAAATTTGTCTCATGTGTCTTCATTTCCATACCCACTCCCTAGGGAGCCCTCTCCCCTGGCAACCTCAGATCTGTTCTCCAGCACCATAGTTTTGTTACCTTTGTGCATGTTTTTTGAATGGAATCACATAGTATGTAACCCTTTGACGCTGACTTTTTTTTTTTTATGAATAGATGCTTTTCAGATCTGACCAGGTGTTTGCAGCACCTGCCATTTTGGCTCTGCTGAACCTCTGCTTCCTGCTCACTTCTGTGACTAAGCTCGAGCTTTTGCTTTTCTGCTCATCTCTGTGTGAGCTGGATGTGCCGCCCTCTGCTCTCTTAACGCCTGTGTGTGTCTCTGTTGTCGGAGCAC
>NW_004567967.1:0-2833 GCF_000260355.1 Condylura cristata | reverse complement strand
TTCCCATAAACAAAACTGTTTCAGGAGCTCAGGATACAGCCATTCTAGAGTGAAGTTCTGAAAAATGGTTTGTGTGATTTAGGTGCAGACATTGCTGTTTCTCCAGAGCTGGGGTTCTGGGGAGCTGTGGAACAGAATTAGACATTTTGGAGTCATCAGCCTGTGGAGCAGGTTGAAGCCTTGGAGAGGATTTGTCCAGTTAAGGACAGCAAGAGAAATGGGGGACATGAAAGCAGGTTTGAGAGAGAGATTGGAAGGAGCAGTGGGGTGAGCAGCTGACTAGGGAGCGGCCGTGTCTCAGCTGTGTGCCGGCTCAGGAAACAGTAAGCAGTGTGTAGGGGTGTAGCAGCAGAACATCTCAGGGCTACTGATAGATCCTGTTCTCCAGGGGGGAGACACAGTGGGAAAGCTGCCATGTGTGTGCTCACTCCAGGAAACAAATCATCTCCCTCTTCTCCCGACCCCATGAGGTGAAGCAGCTGGTGCAATACTGTCATCCGAGGTTGCTTAGTCCAGTGTCCCGAGCCCTGCTTCAGAGCTCCGGGGACCTGGCTGGCTCCAGGGATTGGCCTCGTGTGCTCAGGTGAGACAGTCTTCAGCTGATACCGTTTGTGGATGATCAGGCATGGGGGAGAAAGGGAACTTGCAGCCTGAATAATAACAGGATCCCCGTCATTGGCATGGCCCCAGTATTTTCAGATTCCATGGGAGGTTCCTGGAAGGGCTCAGGGTCACAAATTCTGAACCTGTCCTTTGCCAACCAACCTCCTCAGTTTGTACAAGAGGGAGATTTCCTAAGTCAGAAAACTCGGTGGGATGTGGCCACCCACAGCAACCACAGCCCCCTCTGTGTAAGGGTACAGAGTGTCCCTGCAGCAGGTTTGTCCATGGAATGAGCACAATGTGATGGGCACACACCCCATGGTGTCCTGGTGAAAATTCTCGAGGTGGTTGATGACCTTGCTCAGCTCAGGGGCAAAAAAAGGGAGGAAAACTGCATCCAACGAGTGTTAAATGTTAGGATGTGAAGAAGGGACTTGGTTGAGTTGTTTGCTCACAAAGTTCTATAGGTGAGTGTCAGGTCTGTACCATCATTTGGGGAGACATCAGTTTCTAAGGGAGGGTGAATTTTAAGGAAGTTTCGGTGCCCTCTGATGGTGCAGCTGGATAAAGTGCAGCCCTTCAGCTGCAGCCTCCTCAGTGAGTCTCTGTCCCTAGCCCAGGTGGTGATTCACATGGCACAGTAGACCTCTCCCATCTGGCCGCTGCTCCCCTCAGCAGTGGACTTCCTTCATCTGCCTGTTCTGCTCTATCTCTGTTGAATCCTCTCAACAATTCTGTATCCTAGTTTATTAATAATTAAATTTATTTATAAGTAAATAAATATTAAAAAAATAAAGTTTCAAAAAGCCAGAACCTAGTGCAAGTTTCCTCACTAGAAATGAGATCCCTCTGAGGCCTTCTGTGGGTTTAAGGTGAGGGGGAAATGTCAGTCTTCCGCCAGTCACATAACCCAGCCTCTCTGTGGTTCCCTTTTTGTTCAGGCTGGAAACCACCTCCGGACTTCCCTCTACCTGGGGCTGCAGCCTCTGACTCTGACCCCCACATGGGCCACTGTGAGGGCGCCGGCAGAGACCATCTGAGCCCTGCCTTGCCTGTGGCTGAGTCCTGAGGATCAAGGAAGCTTTTCCGAATGAGCTGTGGACTCCACAGAGCAAGCCTGATTTCCTGGGTTTTACCTTTTTAATTATTTGCTGACTTGTATCTTTATTGATTTGTTGGTTTACTTATTTTACTTTATTTTTGTTCATGTGATATTTTTATTTTATTTTCCTTTATTATTTTTTAATCTCTATACATTTACTATAATATTTTAATTTTTGGAGTTTTGTTTTATTATTATTTCATTTTTAACGTTTAATTATCTCGTTTTGGGGGGACTCCCCATTTTCCCCTTGTGTTATTATTTTCTCACATATTTTATCCCTTTTATTGCTTGTCTATTTTTTTAATTTTAGTTATTAGTTTCTAATTGTTTCTTGTTTTATTGCTGTATATTCATTATGTCATGATTTGTTATGTTTGTATGTTTTATTTTTAAATTTAGTTCTAGTTTCTAATTGGATTGTATATTCTTGATTTTAAATTTTATATAATTTTTAGTTTATTGATTGCAGTATTAATTTAGATGTGTGTGTATTGATTTAATATTAGCTGGTATTAATATATAGTCGGCATTAGTATTTCTATTATTCTCTAGTAAGCATTAGCATTGCTAGTAAGGGTGGTATAGTTACTATTACGGTGTAATTAAGTTAGCACTGGTAGCATATAGTTAGCTCAGTGAGTAGTTTTTGTTAATCAAATAGCACAGTTAGCAGTCAGAGCCAGTGAGCGTAGAGAGGACAGCGCCCATCACCATGATCCGCATTGGAAAGTACATTGCACCTAAAAACTATAATGTGCTCCGCACGCTGGGGGAGGGCACCCAGGCCACGGTCAAGCTTGCCCTGCATAAGCTCACCGGCACGGAGGTGGCTATTAAAATCATCACAAACCCCAGGCATGAGCGGCACGTGTCCCTGTACCCAGAGGTGCGCATCCTGAAGGGGCTCAGCCACCCTCACGTTATCCAGCTGTTCCAGGTCATAGACGAGGGGGACAAGTTGATGCTGGTCATGGAGTATATGGATGGTGGTAACCTGTTCGACTATCTGCAGGAACACGGACGCCTGCTGGAGAGTGAAGCCCGGGGCATGTTCCAGCAGATCCTGTCTGCGGTCAGTTACTGCCATGGCAAGGGCATAGCACACCGGGATCTGAAGCTCGGGAA
>NW_004567966.1:0-2871 GCF_000260355.1 Condylura cristata | reverse complement strand
ATTTCCTGGATATTTCTTGAAAGGTCTCTGAGTACTGGTGAATCCTCTCACCCTCCATATCTCTGGCCTGTACCCCAGTTCTGTACAAATAAATAAATCTTAAAAAAAAAAAAAAAAACTTATGCCTACAATCTCCAGAATTTCACAAAGTAAATTTTTAAAAATTCAGTGGGAGACCTTGTTAGCTTTTCATTTTGCCAAGTAATGGTATTAAGTAAATACATTAAAAAGAAAAAAAATCCTAGCATAACCTTCCATAACAAATTCCAAAAATGGAAAAGACATCTTTCACACCAAAAAATAAGAATAGCTTATACAATAATGTTAGTTCTTTAAATGGAATTAAAAGTATACATCATTGATGTTTTTGTTTTTTTCTTTTCACTTCACACAAGTGAAACTGTTGAAGAAAAGTACTCTTCCTCCTAACCCTGGCATTTGAAAACCACTAGACTGCTAGGCTTTGTACAAGAAATTAAACAGAATAGCCCAGACAGAGGGTGGTTTCATAGTACAACATAGGAAGCATCCTGGAGTATGTAACTCAGTACAGTGGGCAAAGCTGTCTTTGTTTGGACCTATGTCAGGAAATGATTTTCCAAAAGAAGCAAGTACCAACCTTCACCATGCACAAAGTAGATTTGACTAATTGTGTTTCTTGATCTTGTATAATCTTATGGAATTTGTGTACTAGGGATAATAGGGCCTTTCTTGTGGAGTCTTTAGGTTTTCTTATATGATCATCATAGGCAAATGAGAGAATTTTATTCCTTCCTTTCTAATCTGGTTGTTTATTTTTCTTGCTTAATTGATCTGTCTGAGACCCTCAGGACAAGGTTAAGGAGAAGTGGCAAGAAGAGACATCCTTATCTTGTTCCTGTCTTTAGGGGAAAATCTTTTTGCGTCTTGCACTATTATGATAGTGATACGATTTAGACATAGGTTTTTTATAGATGTCCATTATCAGGTTGAAGAAGTTCCCTTCTATTCCTAGTTTGTGTTTTCATCATAAAAGAATAATAGATTTTCTATTAGTATAATACATTACATTGATAAGCTTTGGTATTTTAATCCAGCTTTGCATTTCTGAAATGAACATCATTTAGTCCTGGTGTATAATCTTCATATGCTAGTAGACTCAGATTTCTGTATCTAAGTTCATAAGGGATATAGGTCTATAATATTTTTTTCTTGTGCTTTCTTTGCATGGTTTTGGTAATAGGGCAATACTTGTCTCAAGATACATTAGGAAGTAATTTTTGGGAAGATACTAAAGCACAATGGACAGAGTAACAGAAAGATCTGAAAACAAGATTGAAAAATAAAGAATACAGAAAATGATGTACGTGACCTGACAGCTAGTCATGGTCAGACCGAAGTGAAATATGAAATTACTTCTTAATTATACTCAAGTTTACTGGACAGAAAAAAAACAACTTTCAAGTTTCTATTTCATAGACATACTTCAGTTGTTTTCAGTCAATTTTCATGGTGGAGATTTTTTTTTAATATAATAGTTTATTTTTATATTATTTTGTGCCTTTTCCCATCTCATTTGTAATCTCCGTGGGCTTCCCATCACCAACTCACCCATGTTCCATCACCATAGTCCAGTCCAGTATTATGTTTTTTCCAGTTTTATGGTCCTTTATTCTCCTTCTATGAGTGAAACCATCAGTATTTTTCTTTCTGGTTTATCATGGTGGAGATTTTTAATAGTCCTCCATTATCTTGTCTCCTTTTCTTTATAAGTATTAGAAAATTTGATCTGGACACAACTATACAGCCAAAACCTCCATCTCTCAGACACTCTTTACCTAATTGTATCCATGTGACTAGGTTTTTGTCAATAGGAAGTGAGAGAAGATGATATATAATTTATACGTTGTACCCTTGAAAAGAGAGAAATAACTTCTTCCTTTATCTTCCTGTTGCTGGATGTGGAAGTCATAGAGGAAACTGGGGCAGCCCTTATACACCACATATCTCCAACATCACTCGTCCTCCTCACCATAAAGGAAGAGAGAAATAAATTTCCATCTCATTTGACCCACCGCTATTTTGACCTTTGTTACTGCATCCAAATTAATATAGTAATGATTACGATCTTCATATAAATTGCCAGGTTAATGTTATTCAAGAGACTTTTTTTTTTTAAGATTTATTTATTTATGCATACAGAACTTGGGTTTTTTAAAGTGAAGTAGCTCAAAGTGTGGGTACTGTTCTTTTTTATCATTTTGTTGGTCAAAGTACATTTTAAACCTATATGGCTCAATGGTGATTTTTAAAACAAACTTAAAGAACTCAGAAAGTTCAAGAGCAGACAAAGGAGCCTAAAATTCAGGCCAGAACTTTGGGTAGGCCATCAGAATGTTTTGTGATTGGATGGTGGGCGTGAGTCTCTGGAGGTTACCAAGACTTGCCTTTGTTCAGAACTTGGGCAGATGTGAACTGACATGGGCCATTATCTGCAGGAACAAAAACTCTAGGCTGGACTGCAACAGGCTGTTCAAAGGCTAATAATCACTCCATTTCATGAGTTCTTTCTTGTTGCTCAACCTACTACTCAACTTTAACACAGTTCTTCCTATTTCAATCACTAAAAATATTTAAGGTCCATGCCCTTCATATTGCAACCTTACTATTTCTAAGGAATGATATTAGGACCCCAAGTTAAGCAGTCCAAGATCCTTCAAACTCTTTTCCTGTTCTCCCCCATGCCAACATTTATTTGGTTCACAACCGTCAGAAGAGCTAAGGAGACAAGCCTGTTCAGTGAAGTTAAAACAGAACAAGGAAGATGAGACTAGAAAAGAGTAATTATGGTAAAGTAGGGAGCCCTAAAAACAGCTAATAAAACTTATGCCG
>NW_004567965.1:0-2934 GCF_000260355.1 Condylura cristata | reverse complement strand
GGGGGGGAAAAGCAACAGTAAAAAAAATAGAACTATGACAAACTGTTTCTGCACCACCAAAGGAACTGTCATTAAAGCAAAAAGATACCCCACCAAATGGGAGAAAAGTTTGTATATTGCACCCTTAATAAGTGGCTGATATCCAAGATCTACAAGGCACTCACACAGCTCAATAAAAATCAAACCAATCAATAAGTAAACAGAAGAGGTAAATAGACATTTCTCCAGAGAAGACATACGAATAGCAGTGGCATGTGAAATAAAAGTTCATCATCGTTTATCACCAAGGAAATAAAAATCAAAACCACACTCAGATACCATCTCAAAAATGTGAGGATGAAAACAGCAAGGGCTGTCAAGGATGTGAAGAAAAAGGAACTCATATACACTGTTGGTGGGGTTATAGACTGGCCCAGCCCCATGGGAAGCAGGATGGAAGTTTCTCAAAACATTAAAAATAGATCTACCATATGACCCACAATTCCACTCCTAGGTATCTGCCCAAAGAGTGCAAAAACACTAATGCAGAGGGATGCATGCAACAAACACTTAATAGCCACGATATGGAAACAACCTAAATACCCAAAGTCAGATAAGTGGATTAGGAAGATGTGGTCCATATACACAGTGGAATGCTACTCAACTGCAAAAGAGATAAAATCTTGCCATTTGTGACAAATGGGATAAAACTGGAGGGTATTATGCCAAGTGAAATAAGGCAAAAGCACAAAGGCCAATCCCAGATCACTTCACTCATAAATGGAAACAAAGCAAAGAGTCACACAAAATTAGACCAAAATAAAGAGTGGGCAGCTGACTGTAAAATTGAGGCTACCAGGCGGAGAGATAAGGTGAGCGCAAAGTATGTTGTGGTCCGGCGGGCTATGCTGGAGGATTCTCAGTGAGTTGGCGGTGAGTGTGGTATGGTTACATACACCTGAAGAAGTGTGAACCTATACCTCTGAATTATATGTTGTCAACCAACATTACCTCAATAAAACACACACACGCAATTTTTGAAAAGAGAGAATTGTTTTTATTTCTTATCAGTACATAGGCTCAACCTTCCATTTACTAATTAACATTTTTGGGACAGAAATCAACTTGCAAATTTTTGCTGAGGAGAGACGTAAATAATTTCTCTCTGCTGGGCACTTGACCCCATAGTTTACATTTTAAGCTGACTTGAACATTCACTCATCAGCTTTATACTGAACCCAGCAATGTATTAAGCCACCTACAGAAACACAGCTTTCCAACGCCCTTTGCTCCAGTTTTCACATCTTATAGATTCTGTCGTTAGTCAATTAATAAGTTCAATAAAAGCTTCTGTCTTCATTCATAGTTGTATGAATCATGTTTCTTAACTCTTTTTTAAAATTGTACTTGGACAAGATGATGGCATTCTTCAAATAAAAGTTTGGCAACTGTTTACCCTTGTTTATTTTACCTCTCAAATTTTAACAGTGATTTTCATTGATGAGTCAAAGATATTTAAGATGTTCTAAAATTATGCCACATACTGACATTTTGTTTCCCAGATGTCACATGCACCTGGACACCTAGGAGAAAGGGAAAATTCCTTGTAGCCTACTAGTAACTGTAAAGCCTTTAGCCTATTTATGCTACCTTTCAAATGCACATATAGTAAGATAATAACAAATATTAATTATGATCATTGCAATATGGTATAATAATTAGGAGCCTAAGTTGAATCTGATCTGGCTATACTATTTGTTAGGAACAGAAACCTGGACAAGCAACATTTAATGTCTATGGGAATCATTTAACTCACGTATAAAATAGGGCTAGTATAGTACCGTGTCATAGGATTATTGCAAATAATAGATCATCATGCAAAACATGCTTAAAACGAGATTTGGAATATAATTAGCACTCAGTAAATGATAGCAATTATTACTATCATACCCTCTAGAGGAGTTGACTTGAAGCTATCTTCTATTTACTAGAAATTATTTTACTTATTATAGCCTCCATGGGAGAGAATTAAGTCACCACCCAGAAGGAAGATGCTTTGTTAATACTGCCTGGAGAAAGAGCCTCAGCTATGACAGACCTTGGCCAGAAACAGGCCTCTTGTCTGTTTCTTGGATTGGCTTTGAATCGTTGCCAGGACTTTCAGGAAAACGGAAAACAGATCTGTAGCATTTATGAAGCTAAGGACTTATCTGAGTTCCCAGGGCTGGTTTGTCAAATAGAAATGAGTTCCATCGCTTTATTCCCCTTGAATTAGCCTCCAAGCAGCTGGTTCAGTGCCTGGCCATTCCCACATGTTAAAACGTGGCGAGGAGTCTCTGGTATCTTTGTTTTCTTTGTAACTTGGGATGACATGTTGTTTTTCAGCCTCTCCAAGCACTACATTGTCTGTATTGTCATTCCTTCTTAGTGGGAAGAACAACGAGGTTGACAAAATATTTTGAAGCTAAACGTTGAAAATTATTTTGTTTGTCAGATAAGTGGTTGGGTTTATTTTGGTCATGTGGGTTTGCTTTTGTTTTGCTTGCTTTGTTCTGTTTGATCACCTGATAAGCTCTAAGGTGAGAACAAAGTATCAGAAAAACTTATACGTTTATCAGGATGGTGAAATTCAGGAGTGACAGTAAAAGGAAGGCTTAACAAATAGTTTTGCTCTGATTCATAATGTGACAAATTTGGATCTAACTATTTACTCCTCTTTAAATACAATGTTTTCCCATCATGCTCACCATCCCTTGCCAGCCCCATCAATGTCTTTAAGGAGAGGAATGAGATGACACATCAGAAAATACCTTGCAATCCTTCCCAGGAACACGTAGAAATTGTAAGTGTGGGATATCAGACAGTAGAAAACACAACAATATTTTTTTTCCTCATACCTGAAGTATCACTTTGAAGAGGAAAAAAATCTTGTGTGAAGGTCACAGTTATCTATGA
>NW_004567964.1:0-1469 GCF_000260355.1 Condylura cristata | reverse complement strand
GGGCCAGGAGAGGTCTGCCACGCCATGTGGTCACCTTCGGGGCAGGCGGGAATCAAACTCTTGCGGAGGCGGCTTTAGATTCTCAGCTCTGTGCTTTAACCCCCTGCGCCACCAGGGAGGGCCTGAAATATATTCTTAATTCTATACATATACCTCTCTAAACATCACTGCTCAAAGACTGGGCGCCCTATATAGCATTTTTTAAACTCCTTTAGTCCCAGAGTTTTCAGGTCCTTTTTCATTCTGTATTATAAAAATGATGGCTTTGAGGAAATGGGAAAATATAACATCACACTTATTAATTTTTACTTAATAAAATGTAGTATGATTGATTATTCACTAGACTAGTATCTTTTAAGATTTCCTCTCTTTTTGTTAAGGTTTAAGCAGAAGACTAGTACATAGAGCTTTGTGAAATATTTTCAAGATGAACAATTGGTCAAATGGAAACTGACAAGTTATTTAGTATATATAGATAGAATAGATAGATGGAAGAAATATCTAACACCTCAAAAATATCCATATCTCACTCTCCAGAATCTGTGAATATGTTGCCTTGCACGACAAAAGGGACTTTTTTTTTTAAAGATTTATTTATTCATATAGAACTGGGGTACAGGCCAGAGATGCGGAGGTTGAGAGGATTTACCAGAAGAGACAGCGGGGGGCAGAACAGGCAGACCGACAAAGTACACTGCTGAGGGGAGCAGCGGGTGGGTCAGGAGAGGTCTGCCGCGCCATGTGGTCACCTCCAGGGCAAGCGGGAATCGAACTCATGTAGAAGTGGCTTTAGATTATCAGTGCTGTGTTTAACCCGCTGTGCCACCAGCGAGGGCCCACCATCTGTAATTTTTTTATATATTAATTTTATATATTTCATATATATCTTTCTCCTGACTTATCTCACTTTGATGTTTTATATGTACACTATTGTGTCTTTGTCCTTTATTTCAGTCATTTGGCTGAGGGAGCTATCACCTATATTGGTTCAGCTATGGAAAATTATATACCGTTCTGATAAACAAAGATTTTAAGCCTAAATGAGTCCTACATCTAGTTACTGCTAGAGCCAAGATAGGAAAGTTCAATTTTCACTAAGTAAACATTGGTGAAGCATCACTATTTTCAGACAGAGGGATTGTATGGAAGAAATATGAAGATGAAGCCTGCCCCTAAGAGGATCACAGTCCAGTCCTATGGTTATGTCAGGTAGGGACATAAACAGACAGTGAAGATAAGGGAGGTGATATTAATTGAACAGAACAGGAGTGTCCCATCATCAAAGAAAGAAAATTTCACCTGACTTCCCAAGAAGGAATGATAGGGAAATCTGGGAGTAGAGACTGCATGTAGACACAGAGATCTCAACATGCGTGTTATTTTGAAAAAAAATGCTTTATTTCCTAAACTTATTATGAAGACTCTAAACAGTGTTTTGGTTCTTTTTTTTTTTTTTTTTTTTTTTTTTT
>NW_004567963.1:2217-2800 GCF_000260355.1 Condylura cristata | reverse complement strand
AATTTGCTTTAAAATAATCCATCAAGGGAAGAAGAACGCAAGGTAGTGAGGGGAAGGTAAGGATGAAACATGATTGGCCACACTGTGGTGACTGTTGAACTGGATGGTGGGTGTTCCGAGGTTCATTTTGCTGTTCTCTCTACTTTTATTTATATTTGTCAATGTGTACAATAAAAAGTTGAGAGGAGATGGGAGGACACAGTGGGCGTGATAAGATAACTTAGAAATGAGCTGGTCCTGCATTCATGAGGGATTTGCCACCTTGCCTTGGGCAAGTTTCCTAACCTCATAATTTCCTCACTGGCAAAGAAGAAATAACTACAATCGGTTCTCCAAAGCATTGTTGTAAGAATTCAATCAAGTAAATATGCAAAGCATTTAACACACTGCTGGCATGTAATGAACACTCAATGACAATTACTCATTATTACGTCACGGCAGGAATAAAATAACTTGCCCACTGGTTGTGTTGGCACTTCTGCAGTTAACAGTATCTCTGAACTAGGTCTGTGCTCCATTTCCATGGAGTTCAACATTCGTGAGCATCCAGTGCTTTAACCCTCTGCACCACCAGGGAGGGCCA
>NW_004567963.1:0-1011 GCF_000260355.1 Condylura cristata | reverse complement strand
AAGAAAAAAGTTTATGATTAAAAAATGAATTTGGCAACCAAAGTTCTTTTCTTTCAATCCTGCCCCTTCTCATCCCATGCTTAGAACAGACCAGAAGTAAAAGATCATTTAGGAATTCTAAAGCACAGAGCTGCATAGTTCTCATTTTTATCATCCTAGTACCTAGCACACATATAATAAATAGTATTCAACAAATGTTAAAAAGAATGAATAAATAAAACTATACAAAACAAAATTATCAAAAGCAAAAATATCAATTTCTAGTGGAAAATTTCAATTTCTCTAATTTCATAAAGCCAGGTTAGTTCATTTCTAAGCTCCTCATACATGGACTTTCTTCACAGGCAGAATCAGAAGGTCTTTATTCTAGAATTAATTGGTTGCAATGAGGGAATTTTTTTCTTTAGTTTTTTTTTTAATTATTATATTTTTATTTTTTATATCATTCCTCATTTTGTGCATTTTTTCATCTCAGTTGTAATACCCATGGGCTTCCCACTATCAGTTCACACATGTGCCATCACCACACACATGTCCAGTACACTCATCCCACCCCAGTTCTGATCACATTCCCCCCTTCCGCCCCCATAAAATGTTTCTGGTTTATAGTTGTTCATTGTTTTCATTTTTACTCTATTATATTTGTTTCTCTTTCTCTCTTCCGCCCCCCCCATCCCTGCAACTCCTGCTATGAGTGAAACCATCCAGTATTTTTCCTTTTCTTTCTAGCTTATTTCACTAAGCATGATCCCTTCCAGCTTCATCCATGTTGCTAAAAAGGCATGAGCTTATCTTTTCTGATTGCTGAGTAATATTCCATTGTGTATATTCATCACATCTTTTTAATCTAATCTTCTATTTTTGGGCATTTGGGTAGAGTCCATGTCTTCCCTGTTATAAATAGAGCAGCAATAATCATGGATGTGCAGGTGACCTTGAAACAATGTTTTTTGTGTCCTTTAGGTATATATCTAGGGGTGGGATTGCTAGGTCCTAAGAAAGCTCTATTTT
>NW_004567962.1:0-2926 GCF_000260355.1 Condylura cristata | reverse complement strand
CCAAGCCACTATTTCCTAAATTGTTTAAACATAGTTTCATTTTCCTCTGTATAATTGTTTTAGATTTTCCCAATCTTCCACAGTAAATATGAATTACTTTTATGCTACAAAAAAAAAGAATATATAAAACCATATGGCTGATATAAAACTATGTATTCAAAGGAAATATACTAACAAGGGGTTAAACTACAAACTCTTAGATAGCGAAAAAAACTTACACAAATTAACAATCATTTAAAAAAAAAAAACTAATAAATGGGCGATAGCCTGAACAGACAGTTCACCAAAGAGGATCTCAGAAAGCAAATAGATACATGGAAAAATGTACCACTTTCATGTGGGAGATGCAGGTCAAAACAACAAGGGTCACCACCTCACACTGGTGAGACAGCATCTGTGAAAAACTCCCTGACACGTGCTGGAGCGGATCAGGGAGAAAGCGGAGCCCTATTACACTGCTGTGGGGTGGCTCAAGCTTTACCGTGATTTGTCAGGAAGCAGAAAGCCACCGGCGCGGGATCAAAAAACCCTCTTCTTTCTGAGCCCTCTAGAGAGTTACTTCACAGACAGTAAGAAGCACACTTGACCATAAAGCACCACCAGCTATGTATGCACCCGGAAATGGGCTGGTGCCATTCTCAGCACTGGGGAGAGGAGGGGGAGAACCGGCCGGGTTTCTCTTTCAAAAATTTTGCATTCTTGTAACATGGGTGAAGCTGAGTGAAATAAGCAAGGAGGAAGATAAATAACCAGTCGTTAGCAAGTGGACTAGGGAGGAACCAAACTAAGAACCCAGAGAAAGACAGCCTTTAAAAGCTAACCCTAGAAAACTGACTAAAGAGGAGTAGGGAGAGGCAATTATTGACTAAAGAGGGGTGAATAAATTGACTAAATTGTGTAAAGGTGGGTGGGGCAGGGCAACAACCAAGAAGGAAGGCACACAATGCCTGTGGTGGCGGGTACCTCATGGTGTGAACCTATGGAGAGAATCCTAAGGCAACCACAACATGAAAATTAACTAATGGAAAAAAAAAAAAGCTTTGCATTCTCTCAGCTGCTGCATGTCAGGCCTCAAGGCTCATGCTAGGTATTCTGAGTCCCGACGTACCCAATTTACCCCATTTCTCTGTTACAAGGTGAGCTGATCTGTTCAAAGTAATCCCACTAATAAGTGACAACAAGAATTCAAACCCTGTCTATATGATGCCCAAGTGTCCCTTTCTTAAAAAAAATCATTTATGCATACAAGAAGGGGGGTACAGGCCAGAGGTGCAGGGGGTGAGAGGATTCGCTAGAAACAGAGTGGGGAGCAGAACAGGCAGATGTACTGAAATACACTGCTGAGGGGAGCAGCGGGAGAGACAGGAGAGGTCTGCTGCGCCAGGTGGGTCAGCTCTCTGGCCGAGATCAAACTCACACTGCAGTGGCTGCGGACAGCTCCACAGCACTCTGCTTTAACCCGTGGTGCCACTACGGAGGGACTGCCAAGTGCCCCTTTCTTCCAATATTTCATCCTTGGAGACTATAATTTAACCTTAGGTTATCTAACCTTAGGTTGTTTGTTCATTCAATAAGCCTCACCCTGTTCCTTCTGCTGGCTGTCACTCTTGGCTCTAATTACTGAGTCTTCTTCCATAAAGGACACTAATTTGGCAACAGAAAAGCCAGGAGGTTAGGTTTCTTCCTTGAGAATGGCATTAGCGGCCTCCCCCTGCTACCTTGGACTTAGGGCAGTTGCTGTCCTTGCCAGCATGGTGCCTGTCACACACATCCACACACCAACCAGCACAGCAGGGTCTCCAAGCAGGAGGCCCCCTGTATCTCCTGAGGGGCCAGCTGCCACCAGATGCTATCAGCCAGTGGTAAAGGAGTGAGTTCCCTCCAGAGCCCTGACCCTGGCTCTGCACCCTGGCCCCGCCTGGCACAGCGCTCCCCAGAGGGCCACAAACAGCAAGCACCAGCACGGCATGCAAAGGTTCTCCCCACCCAGGTTTCCTTCTATCTTTCATGGCAGCGAGTGATTCTGATCTGAACCTCCGCCCTTGTCTCTCCCCCACCTACCTCCATCCCATAGGACATGCCGGGGCCACTCAGCTCCCAGGCTGTTGGAGCACAGCACACAGGAGCAAGGGGAAACAGCTCCAGGCATCCAGGAAGAGACAAGTACCATCCTCCCACCCTGGAGTCTGCTGAGCAAACCTCCACCTCTGTCCCTCTGTTCCTAGGGGTCAGGTTCGGTGTAGGTTATGTGGGGATGGTCTAGTCTGCTGCAGCTCAGACTCCAGCTTTGTCTGCTTCTGTGGCTTGGGGGCAGGACTTACGATAGGTAATTTTGACTTCTCTCCATTCCCACAAAGATTTTCAATTTCTTCAAGCAACCGTGCTTCCATTCAATATCCTTCTGAAATCTAAATTTGGAACCTAACCTGAATCAATTGCATTACCTCTTACGCCAGAGCCGCCGTGGGCTTACTAGGACGTGTGTCCTTCTAATTCACTGCACTGGGCCCCTGATGAGAGAAGGGCATGGCCAGAGCTCAGGGACTGAGGGGACAAGGAAAAACACCAGACCCTTCAGCCGCCTTCACCCTCATCAGGAGGGTGCCAGATGAGGGAACGTGCCAGGCTATGAGGAACGGTGGTTCTGCCCTTTGCTGACTGTGTCATCCTGACCAAGTCACAGCTTCTCTGTCTCTCAGATATGAAATGAAAGAAACAAGTAACTTCCCCAGAAGGTGACAGAAGATCAAATGTCATAAACTGAGTTATATGGGAATTCTAACAAGGAATCTGTCTGCCAGGGTCTATTTTCCTAATGCAGCTCCAAACCACCCCCCCCCCCCGCCAAGCCACTATTTCCTAAATTGTTTAAACATAGTTTCATTTTCCTCTGTATAATTGTTTTAGATTTTCCCAATCTTCCACA
>NW_004567961.1:0-2937 GCF_000260355.1 Condylura cristata | reverse complement strand
TGGAGTGGGGAATGGGATCAAAAATGGGAGGGTGGGGAGGGAAATGCACGGGATTATGGTGATGGCACACGGGTGACTTGTTGATGGGAAACCCATGGGGATTACAATTGAGATGGAAAAAAAATGTACAAAAATAAACTTTTGTAAAATAAAAAAAAAAGTCACTTCCATGGAGGATCTGTCTCTAAAAACTGTGATCTGGTTCATTTTATACTTCCTACTCTTTTTTCTGCACAATACTTAACACTGCCTAACATTAAAGAGATATATTTATTAAGTTCATTATTATCTCTCAACCTACTAGAACAAAAATTGCAAGATAACAGATTCTATTTATTTTCCACTATATTTCCAGCATCTAGTGAAATAGTAAATCTTAGTAAGTACTTGCTGATTGAATAAAAACTGCAACTAGCTTATCATTTACTCTCAAAAACCCCTGTTGCTTTTCTCCTTAAGACCCGAAGATGACTACTAGTCTCATATTGGTAACAATATTTGTAATGGATGGTTGGACCATCCATTTAGATTGATTATAAGGCAGGAAAGTGCTATGATTGCTGACCAATAGCAACCAAGAGATTAGAGGGGAAATGATAACATGTTTCCCAACTCTGGTCAAGGCTAAAGCCAACCCAGCCACTCATTTTATGCTTTCCCATCTCTGGGCCACATTTGAATGAATTTGTTTGGCCTTACCAGTGCAACAGTTGTATTCTCAGGAGGAAGTATTCCAAGATCTATTTTACCATCCAGCAACTAGAAAGAGGAGAGTGTTTTTCTCTCCCAACATTTCCCTTCCTTGGCCTTCAATCCATTACTTCCAACCTCAACATAACCTTCACATTGATCGTCCTGGTTCCTGGTTCCTAGTTCCTCCTAATACAATCCTACATGAAAAGATAATTTTGAACAACTTTCCTCCTCCCATACTATAGCAAGTCATTATGGTTCCTTTTTAAAAAAAATATATATATACAATTCCCTTCATTTTGGGAATGGGATGAGACAGGAAAGATGACAATATTAAATTCCACAATGTTAACTTTTTAGAAGATCAGAATGAGAGAACTTTCTGAAATCTGGTATATAGGCATTTACAATAGGCCCTGCCCCAAAAAATTTTAAGTAGATCTGGAATAGAGTCCAGGAATTTGCATTTCGTGCAAAACCCAAGTTATTTTGATATAACTGGTCTTTAAGACACACTTTTAGAACAGTGCATAAGATGTTCAGACAGAAGATTAAAAATCCAACCAAGGCCCTCCCTGGTGGCGCAGCGGGTTAAAGCACAGCACTGAGAATCTAAAGCCTCTTCCGCATGAGTTCGATCCCGCCTGCCCCGGAGGTGACCACATGGCGTGGCAGACCTCTCCTGACCCGCCTGCTGTTCCCCTCAGCAGTGTACTTCGTCGATCTGCCTGTTATCCATGCACTTGTCATGGGCTTCCCAGCACCCCCTTTACAGTCATGCCCCCAACAATTCTCTAAGGTAATCTGCTTTCACCATATTCCTTGCTAATTAATCTCTATGGCATAAAATTCATCCCTAGTTTGCCTCCTCTCTGTATTATCAAGAACATTTATATTGAAAATCAAATATATTGAATACTGAATATGTTTTCTGCTATCATAAGTCTAACTTTCCTCAAAGAAATGTGTTCTGACAAACAAGAAGCTATCATAGAACAAGAAATATCTAAAATTAAGACACAAGGTTGAAGCTCTAAGATACCATCATTACACAGTTAAATTAAGAGTCAACACATAGTTTCATAGTGAATTTAACTCCCAATTCTGCCATTTATTGACATGTATTTTTGAGCAAGTTACTCAACCTCTCTGTTACACTTTCCTTATCTGTAAAATGGAGCTGATCACTGTCATGATAATTACAGTCAAAACATATCAAGCACTTAGAAAACGGCCACAGGGAACAAACATATAAATACTACCATTATTATGTAATTCAAGACAGCTCATGATTGCTTCACATTCAACTAATCATATAACATCTAGAGTCTAGAAACTTATCTCACTATTCCCATGATTTGGTCATGTCTGAGGACTGGGTGATCATCTCTTTTTTAGTGTATTGTACATGCTGGGCTTGTGATATATAATTTACTAGTGGCCACTCCTACTATAACTTACTAGTGGTATTGTCTCTGTCAGTGGTCCAAAGACATCTGCCAACATGAAAATAAATAGATTATAGCCCATTAAACACTCTAATTTAAAACAATTTCATTATTTGAAGCAGTACTCATTTTATATTTGGGAAGTCATGCCTTTGAATAGGACCTTCTACAGAGTAAGATAAACCTGAGCTACTTTTGATGGTTCTGCCTTAGCAATAGATTACCAAATGCATGTTATTCTTATGACTTATCAATAGGCCCAAGGCAGGTGAACATGTTCACACATACATATGTAGACCTGGAGGTTTCTGTGGAAAGAGTTATGCTGAGTGATCATCATCTTGAATCTCTACATTTTCGTTAAGTTGCTATACATTCCACTGCCCACCCCTTGATGTTAAGTTTCCAAGAATTATATGACCTAAATTCCTCTCTGGTCATTTAATACTCTTTTTACTGCACATCACTTCAACTAAAATCTTTCTGATCATGTGCCATGGACATATTCGTATGGTCACTGCCTTCAGTTATGCTTAAAAGTCACTTCCATGAAGCAGCCCAAATGTCCAAAAGTAGACGACTGGATAAAAAAGATGTGGTACATATATACAATGGAATATCACTCAGCAACCAAAAAAGAGGAACATGTCTTTTGCAGCAACTTGGATGGAGCTGGAAAAGATCATGCTTAGTGAGATAAGCCAGAAAGAGAAAAAAAAAAAAATACCGGATGGTTTCACTCATAGCAGGAGTATAATGGACCAGGCGAGAAAATAACAAAATAATGAACCACCAT
>NW_004567960.1:0-2947 GCF_000260355.1 Condylura cristata | reverse complement strand
AAAAAAAAATAAACTAAGAACAAAAGAAGCTTAAATCTAATTAAGTGCCTCTATTTTCAAGCAGCATTATTATTTACAAGTTGAAGGTAATTAAAGCAGAAGGGGATTCTGACACAGGTTACCACTTGCTTGAAACTTGAGGGCATGACACTATGCGAAATAAGCTAGTCACGAAAGGTCACGTGTGGTATGAGTCCCATTATCTGAGGTACCTGTAACAGTCAAGTCCACAGAAACAGAAAGTGGAAGGTGGGGTCAGGGCAGAGTGGAGGGGCCCAGAGACCTAGTATTCTCAGAGTGTGGAGTTTCTGTCAGGGCAATGAAGGGCTGGCAATGCTGGCAATGAGCACGGCACAGCCATGGACATGGACCTGGTGCCAGTGGGCTGCAGGCGTCCGTGGCCATGGCTACTGGAGCACATTATGTGAGCCACACTGTGCTGCAGTCACAGGTGGCTGTAGCAGTAAATATTGTGGTCTACGTATTTCACTACAATAAAAACCAAAAGTTGATCAATTGTTTTTTAAGTTGAAGGCAAACTAGGGATTCTTGGAAAATATTTGCCAGGTGAAGGAATTGGGCGTCATCACATGAGAAGCCCTGTGTCGCTGTGGTTCCCCTGGACCTCCAGCCAGGGTGGTCAGAGACAGGGTACATGGTCGTGCCTCAGGAAGCTGTCTTCTATCTTGAAGTGTATTCCTACAATCAACACTTTTCCTTCCTTCTGGAGAAACAAAACTTGTTCAAACAAATATCCTTTGGTTCAACTGCTTGTTAAATTGTGGGGTTCATGAAATGGTCACATCACACTCTCCCCCCAATTAGGGAAATGAAAGTTAACGAAAACATGTCATCGAGTGGAACTTTAAATATCTGTGTGTTCCTCTCGTCATCTAGCTTATGCTCACCAAGCACTCAACAAACACTTGCAGAATTTGACTAAATTCCAACTCATGGCAATACTAAGTCTTGCGGGTCCCCAAGGTGCCAGGCCGCTTGTTCACCATTGGAAAATGGCACAAAGGAAGAAAGCATGTGGTACGGAGGTGAGTTAGCCATGCTTTCTAGCATGAAGTTCCCCAGAAACTTGGCCCTGACCGAAGGCAGGAGCTCCTCCGCTGAGACCCTGGGGCGCTGGCCAAGTGCCCCTGGAAGCTAGGAGAAGCATGTGTGTAAAGGAGAGCATGATCGAAGCTGGGCACGGCACAGTGAGCTGGGCACTGTCACGGAACCTGGGATAAAGTCAAGGGAAAAGAGAAGGGGAGAAGGGGGTTGAACCCCTAGGGTTTCTCCTTACATGCTGCAACCCCCAAGATCAGTCACACTGGGTTAATCATTTCCAATGGAGGGTGGAAAAGGTGCCATAATGCAGACAGGTACTTGTGCACACACAGAAAATTGATGAACACATAGACTGGAGAGCCTAATAGTACTATCAATTGGAGTGTCTGGCCTACTGTGTGTGCGTCTTCCCCCACAAGATGGCCCAGTGTACTACTGTGGCTTTTGCTGTTATCTATGTGTAACTCATCTGCACCTCTGCTGTGTGCCAAGTTCTTCACGGAGTGGAGTAGGAGTGACACAAGCAATTTCCAGGTCAGATCCTTTTTCAAAAGGAGAGCTGCTCCCCCACTGCTGCCCTTTCCCTGTGGGCTGGAAAGTGGACACAGCACTGCTAAGCCATTCCTACCACTACGACCAAGCAACACCCTAGAGCCAACAGAGGGATAAAAGACAAGAAACCTCATCCTGGTGATCCTGGGGAGCATTCGATCAGATCATTCACCCACACTAAACAATCCAGGGGTCCGGCAGGCAGTGGCCTGACAGGAAAAGAGTCGCCTAGGCCATCTATTGTCCCTGGTACCACAGCTCTACCTACACGACACCCTAACACATATGGGGTACCATATGTTGGTGGAAATGGGAACAGTAGAAATGTTTACATTTTGCGAATACACACTCTGAAAACCAATTAGGCATTGTCTTCTAAAGGGGAACATTCATAAGCCCTCTCCTTGAATGAGCACATTACCTTTCTCACTCACTATTTTTCATTTGTTTATCTGTTGGGAAACACAGGCTGGTGCAACCACTTCAGAAAGCCAGTAGCCCAAAGCCCAGCAAAATCACTCTTTACTACACACCTTTTAAAAATACATCAGAGGGGCACCTGAAGACCTAATTAAAAAGTCCATTCATAATAGCAAAAAAAACTGGAAGCAGTGCAAAAGCCCACCAGCAGGAGAAAGCTACACACCCAGTGGCCCATTCAAGCAGGGGAAGACCAGACAGGAAAATAACTGCTCACTAGAGACAACAAACAAATCACTATTCTCTGTGCAGTTTGGATGCAAGATTTATCAAACTGAAACCAAGCAAAATCAATATGTTTTTAAGAGATACATACAGAACTGACAGAGTGATTTCTTAAAGGAAGGAAGGAAGGAAAGATGATTTTTTAAGATTCCTGATGGCTTCTCTTCTGAAAAAGACAGGGAGAAGGGGTAGAGCCGGGGCGCACGTCAAGGGATAGGCTCGAAAATTGGACTTTAAAAAGATAATCGACGCCACCCACAGGACAGTGTGTGGGTCTCAGAAAGTGTGTGAGCTCTTGCTGCTGTGGCCAAAGCAGAGCACCACATGGAAAGGCCTCCAAGCGCACAGCATGATGGATACTTTTCATGGTGCTTTGAAGAGAAAAGGGATGGAAGAGACCAGTGCAGGTAGAAGGCCAGGCCACAGCATCGCGGGAACGTGCTGCCTCACCAGCCAACACTGTGTTTCTACACACCTGTCGCGGCTCCTATCAGTGTTGATTTGTGCTTTATTGGGCTAATTTATATTTAATTTATGACTCTATTTCAGCTTTACACTTAAAAATGAACTAAGATATAGATACTATTGGAATAAAAAGAAAAGGACTTTTCTTCAAAAAAAAAAAAAA
>NW_004567959.1:1242-2914 GCF_000260355.1 Condylura cristata | reverse complement strand
ATTTGGTCTTTTTCTCCTACTAGTTTCCCTGATGTTAGTTTGTCCAGCCTCAGAAGAAACCAGAGAAGTGAGAAAATTTTCTCCTAATAAATGAGATGCTCTTTGTGCTTTGTTGTTTACCCTGCCATATAGATAAATTTATCTGATAAAAAGGTTACTTGTGATTAAAAATCCTATTCTGAGTAATACCTAGTTAAGGGAGTGAGCTTGCCTCTATCCAAATGCCAAGGAGACACATCTTGGGAAGACGTGAACATCTTGGGGAGGCTTATTCACAACAGAGAACATATACCTCTTGAAGCCTAAACTATTTGCTATCTGGCTATTTATTTATTTATTTAAATTTATTTTTTATGCATAGAGAACTGGGGTACAAGCCAGAGATGCAGGGGTGGTAAGAGGACTCACCAGAGACAGAGTGGGGGAGAAGAACAGGCAGACTGACTAAGTACACTGCTGAGGGGAGCAGTGGGCGGGTCAGGAGAGGTCTCCCCTGCCATGTGGGTCACCTCAGGGGACGGGGATTGAAGCAGCACTGAAGCGGCTGTGTCTGGTTTGCAGTGCTACACTTCAGTGGGTTGCCCCACCACTATCTGGCTCTTTATTGAAAATTTCGTTGACCCCTAAATTATTGTAACCTGTTTTGAAATATGTATAAATATAATCCAACAGCTAACTTTCTCGCATTTCAGTAAACCAAGTTATTACAGGTAATAGAAATACAAATACTCATGATAGTATGCACCCAACAACAGTCTTAACATACATGAAATAATAATTGTCAGAATAGAAGAGAGAAATAAATAATTCAATACTAGCAGTTAAAACACTTAATACACTATTTTTAGTGGTAGATTAAACAACTAGACAAAAAGATCAGCAAGGAAATATAAGACTCAAACAACACTTAAACAAATAGAACACCATCCTATAACAGCAGAATACACATTCTGGAACATTCTCCAGTACAGATCATATGTTTTAGCATAATTTGGTCCCAGTGAATTTACAAAGTATGTTCTCTAACCACAGTGGTATCAAATTACTAATCAATTATAAAAGGTAATTTATGAATGTGGAAATAACACACTCTTAAATAACCAGCCAATCAAAGAAGAAATCACAAAGGAAACTAGAAAATGCTTTGTTTTCCCTCTATGTTTTCTTCTGTTTTATGGTTTCAGGTCTTAAAACCAAGTCTTTAATCCATTTTGAGCTATTTCTTATATATGGTGTGAGAGAAGGTCTGTTTTCTTTATCTCTTTTGCATCTGGCTGCCCAACTTTCCAACACTATTTGGTGAAGAAGATTTCTTATATCCACTGTATACTCTTAGCTCACAAATTAACTATCTAGTCTATTCTGTTGGTCTGTGTGCCTGTATTTATTCTAATACCACTTTGTTTTGATTATAGTTTTGTAATATAATTTGAACTCTGTGAGTTAACAATGTAAAACTTTTAGAAGGAAGTAGAGCTGTAAATCTTTGTAATCTTGGATTGGGCAACAATTCTTAGATAATGCACAAAGAACCAATAAGAAATGTGGATAAACTGAATGCCATTAAAATTAAAAGTTGTGGCTCTCCCTGGTGGCACAGTGGGTTAAAGCACAGCACTAAGAAGCTAAAGCCACTTCTGCATGAGTTCGATTCCCGCCTGCCCCGGAGGTG
>NW_004567959.1:0-875 GCF_000260355.1 Condylura cristata | reverse complement strand
TTTGAGTAAATATTTCTCTAATGAAGTTATACAGATGTCTGGTAGGCACATGAAAAGATACTTAACACTACTAGTCATTAGGAATCTGCCAAATAAAATCATGTTGAGATACCAGTAACATGGTTTTATAATCAAGAAGACAAAAAATAATAAGTGTTGACAAGGTTGTAGAAAAAAAGGGAATTCTCGTACATTGTTGATGGGAATGTAGAGTGGTACAATTTCATGGAAAACAGTTTAGCAGAGCTCAAAAATGTCAAACATAGAGGTACAAATGACCCAACAATTCTAATCATAGGTATAAACCCAAGGAAATTGAAAACATGGTCACATAAAAGCTTAAAAGCAAATATTCGCATTTGGGTTTTTCACAATAGCAAAAAAGTAGAAACAACAAAAATGTAAGCTGATGAATGAGTAAACAAAAAGTGATATATCCAAACAATGAATATTAATCACTTACTAAAAGGAAAAGTTTGATATATGCCACAATATGGATAAACCCTGAAAATATTATGTTAGTGAAAGAAACTAGATACAAAAGGTCACATATCATCTCTTTGCATTATTTGCAATGTCCAGAACAGGAAAATACTTATCAGAGTAAATTTGTGGTTTCTGGGCATCAGTGGGTAGAGGGAAGAGTAAGATGACTGCTGGAGTGAATGGAGGTTCTTAGTTCCTTTATGGCTGATGAAAATGTCCTGGAATTAGATAGTATGGTAGTTACACAATCTTAGGAGGAATATACTAATAAAAGCAACCACCATTGAATTCTGTGCTTTAAAATAGGGCTTTTATGGATTGTGCATAATGGGTAAGGACACAACACTGCAAGCTAGCCTCAGCCACTTCATTGCGAGTTCTATTCCCAC